>NC_139677.1:52081239-52246239 GCF_964106915.1 Podarcis gaigeae | reverse complement strand
TATGGAAAGGTAATGAAACTGCTTAAAAAGTGTGCTCATAATTTTACCTTTGGATTTCTTCACAGTTCCAGGTTCCGAGATGCTTATGGAGCTCCCAGACATCTTATCACAGTCTTGGTCTAGTAGTGCATTGCTCTGCCATTGCTCGCTACTGTCATCTAAAGTCCAGGCATCATGGCTGTTTTCCTGGGGATCTTCATGGGCAGGTATTGTTTGGGATACATACAGTGAGAGTTTTTCATTGGAAGGAGACTGTGCAAGAGACCCTTCTTCTACACTGGAAGACTCATCTTGCTTATAGGAGCCATCCATGGTGGCCGCGTAGTCCATCATGAGTGCAGCTTCAGTATCCTGAGATAAATTAGTCTGGAACAGTAAAGCAAAAGAGATGCAGAGATTATACTGGTTATGAAAAATGTATAGGGACCGAGGAGCTGTTCTAGGCATGTCCAAACCCTTGGGGGATTTTTTGGTTATTCTGCCCTTTTGAGCAAGAAATTTATTTAGTTTTTAAAGTAAATTCTAGGAGGGGGGGAATTACGTAAAGGGTGGGGTTCAGGGGATGCTGACTGATCTTACCTTTGACACCCCTGATATTATGATCGTGCTTTTCTTCCTGGGAGACTTGAGTTTTTGCTTCGCAGATTCACTTAGTTGCCGAATAGCTACCTCAGCCACAGGATCTGTGCCATTCAGCACCAGCAGCTCTGAAAAGAACGTGATTAAGAGAATGACAAGATGCAGACAAGATCCAAGATGCAGGCAACAACTGAAGACACAAAGAATCAAAGCAGGAATCTAGTAGAAAGCCAGTTATTTATGTAAACCAAGCCTTGATTTACCAATATTTTTTCCAGTGCACTCCACTGAAATGCTGGTTTCGACCTATAAAGCCTTAAACGGCTCAGGACTGCAATTCCTCAAGGACTGCCTCTTCCCATATGAACCAGCCCAAAACCTGCAATCATCATCAGAGGCCCTTCTTCGTGTGCCCCCCTCTGTGAAAGATATGGAGGGCAGCAACACGAGAACAGGCCTTTTCTGTAGTGGCTCCCTGCCTGTGCAATACTCTCCCCAGGCAGGCTCACCTGGCACCTTTCTTACATTTTTCTAGTGCCAGGCAGAAACATTCCTCTTCTCCCAGGCCTTTGTTTAATTAGCCAGTCTATGGCCTTTTAAACAGGGAGGGAGGGTATTGTTTTTGTTTGTTACTATGTTATGTATTTTTGTGTTTTTATATTGTAAACCACCCTGTGGTACTCGGATGAGGGGTGATATAGAAATTTAATAAATAATAATAATAATTCAGCTCCAACCCTTGAGTTGTGTCTTAAACCTAATGCTATATTTTTACATGTTAATATTTTTAAAGGTCTCTGTGAGCCCTTGCACAAGTAAAACAAGACATAAGGTTTACATGATGATGCATCAGGTAAGGAGCTGACTTACAACCGTAGCCCAGTTCTCTTAGCCATAACTTACCTGTATCTGATGATGATAAAGCCTTGCTTACTGAAGAAGTATTCCGGCAATGGATCGCCTGAACAGACAAATCCTTTTCAATCACCTTCGTTCTAACAGGACTTCGGATTGGTGAATCTAATACACAGAGTATCAGTTATTTTCTCATCTGCATATTTCAAAATATATTCCTTAATAAAGCTCTACTAGGCAAGACATGCAAGTTCCATGAGTCAATCTACTGGCAACTTAAAAAAAACCAAAAAACCCCCCCAAACCCTTAAAAACAGCTCTGGGGATTTCCAGATCGAGTCTAAAGACTAGGAAGTGCATTTTTAATTCTTCCCTCCCATGACATTTCTCCCTGATAACAGTCTTGCTGAATGAAACAGGTACGTATATTGGAAAGGCTCACAGATCAGCGCTTTAACCATTCTAGTCTTCATTTTTTGAGTTTCTATATATTTTTCGGCACATTTTAAAAGCTACCTCACTAGGTCATGGATGCAAAAGAAGGACACGAGTTCAATAAGCACAGAACTGGACATTCTTGACAATTTGTGAAAACTGCAAGCCAGATTAATTTTATTGTGATTCAAGCCAGTCAGCTAGTAAATTTTACTCACTGTAAAAAATTCACACTTATTATGTAAGTGAGCCTAGAATTACCGGTACATTGCACAGATGCCTTTTATGCTATAGTAAATTTATAATTCATGCATAGTAGATATCTCCACTTGCAGGCTGAAGGACTGACATGGCAGATTTTAAACAGACGTCTCATAAATTAGTAAAAGTAACAATCCATCATCTTCATTGCTGCAATAGGATTTTATTACTTGGACATTCAATCAAGTGTGTGTGTGTGTGTGTGTGTGTGAATATAGTCTCAGGACTAAAGAAAACAAATGATTCTAAAGTTGAACACATGCTGCAGACCTGCTCTGTTTTATTGTCTGTGCTACAATATAGCTAGAGCGCGCGCGCACACACACACACACACACACACACACACACGAAAGAATGTATTGCAGATGTCTTTAAGTTTCCAAGTCCCCTGATGGCAGCCTGCCTTTCATCTGGTCACCAATACATTTCTAACTTCTCATTCATTTCCAAGGACTGTTCAAAATGCATCTCTTAGATATAAGGGTAAGTGCTTGGTCAGTGGTGGAATTTGGGCTCTCAAATTTCAGCTGCTCCCTGTGTGACTCCAAAATTTGGTGTTCCTCCCGCTTCTCTCGCTCCATTACGCAGCATTCATTTAGCGCCCCCTGCACTGCGGCCCCCAGTACAACAGCACCAGTTGTGCCAACTTGGTAATACTTGGCGAAGCTATCCATGCACAAAAATTAAGAAAATAAACCTTATGGAAATTCTTATGGTAGCAGCTTCTTACAACATTTTTAAAATTTTTACTCCTTGTACCCATCACCTCCTGAAAGGGTATGAAAAAAGCTGCACTCTTTTTCCAAATTAATTCCTTGTTTTCAACAATATTTCAGTATTTACACACGCTGGCATATGTACCTAAAGTAATTGGCTAGATGATAAAGTGTATGAATTTTTGAACTCATGCAGCTATTTGCAGAACTCAGTACCAGGCTATACTGGTACAGGAAGCAACCTTGTGTGACATCATCATGTGCCACGGCCACAGATAATTAGATAATTTATTACCTGCCTTCCATACATCTTAAAAATGTACCAAAGAATTGCTTTTTTTAAAAGTCAAGCTTTGGGAGCAATCCAAAGTTGTGTTCTATTCTTTCACCTGAATGCAAAATAGATGGTCTCCCTTCTATTAAAGGCTTGGCTTTCACAGCAGTAACAGTAGTGATCACAGTCCCACAGGGCATCACAGTTCGATCTTTCTCTACTTTTGCAACAGGAATCTTGGGGGGAACTTGCAAGGTTCTAGACTCTGAAGGTTCTATGTATAAGAACTAAAGAAGAAAAATAGTTAGGATTTTAAAATTCAATTAAGGACAGTTCAGTAGCGATAAATTGGTGATAAAATTTTTTATAGACCAAATGTAAAGGGAAAACCTGCAATGTATGACCATAGTCCCACTGATTTTTGGAAATCATGTACATAAAAAGAGTACTTTTTGCATTGTTAGCTACTTTGCATGGTATACATGCCTTCCATTTACTAAAAGAATTTATAAACTGTGTTGGACTAGAGGACCCTTGTGGTCCCTTCCAACTCAATAATTCTATGATCCTATGAAATGTTTCCAAAGCACCAAATTATGCAAATTGAGTATACACCTGAGTCATATTTCAGGGAAAGCCATTCATTTTCAAAAGCTGCCTGAAAGCAAGAAGTTGGGAGCTGATTAAAACTTTTTGGGTCAGGAGGAAAAAACTAGATCGAGAAGCCAGCTTATAAACTTAAAATTCTACCTCTGCAGTAACGGATCCTACAGTAGAGCTACTACTGCCAAGCTGACTGTTCAGTGCAAAACCTTTGTATCCAGAAGGCTGTCTCCTGAACAAGTCCAAAGGTACAGCAGCCACAGCTGAGAAACCACCTGCATTGAAAAGAAAAGAAATGCATTGAAATCTATCTGTACATGAATCCACTAGTAGATCAGCATCCTATTAGATTGTTGTTGCAGAAATAAAAGATTAGACACATAAAATGAATTTATCTGCAATACTTACTATCCAGTCCCCCTTTTTCTACAATCTTTACTTGCAGTTCTTTTGATTTGGCATTTAATTCACTGTGAACAGAAAAAACGAGCATTTTAGAAATTGTTCAGACTGTCATATAGTTTCATATTTTGCAATATAGATTATTGACTACAGCCTATCCACATCCTGGAAAGTTTCACAAGGTGAATTCCTGTCTGCTAAAAGGTACAAGAACCTTGCAAGAAAAATAAAAAACTTACCTCTCCACACACCTTACTTATTGCAGTATATCAAATTTACCAAAAAGTAAAAAAACAAACAGCAACTAAGACTTCCCCCGCCCTGTCCCCAGGCATTAGCACTAGAATATTTAGGAAATATCATGATAACTTATGAATGCTTAGCAGATAGGATTTCCCCCTGCCCCATAGTGACATCTGGAGGATAATAGAAGGTATAACATTTTCCACTGTGCTTATTATAGTGTTATTAAAATCAGAACTTACAAGATGAATTCATCTTTCCAAGAGAAGTCCATGGGACTATTGGCTGCAGAGCTTGAAAACTTTTGCAAAGGGTCATTGAGCTGGATTATACATATTGGGCTAATGCCACCTGCAATGAAGGCAAAAGATGAGGAGTTTGTTTCAAGTGAGAATTGCTTAAGGTACCTCTTTATGCTTTTCACATTTGAGTGAACTACTGGCAGGAGACCTCATCCAAGAAACCCTTTGGGAGTTGTGTGAGAAGTATAACCTGTAGCAACATGGCTAGCAGTGCAAGGTGTGTTATCTACATGACAACAAAGCAGAAGCAAAGTTACAAGAATGAAGTTAGGAACTCGGGAAGGTTCCTGTGAGCAGAAGCTTAATCATTCCATTTTTGGGCAGGAGAATGTTCTGTGTGCACAATAGAAAATACAGATTATTTTCAAAACAAAAGCCTCCATTTCTCTTTTGATTCAAGCCCTTGGTAGCCAGAAATGCAATTATAGATGTATGCTAAAAAAAACTGTTTTAATGTTTGAAAGCTGCTCAGGAGACTCAAAGATCCTATTACCCATTCATCTAGGGCTTCCTTAGGAAAAATACAACAAACCATGATTCAAATCACAACAAAAGAAAGACTGTCAAAGACTATACTGCTCCAAGATCAATTATCATCCAAATTTGGCCAAGATTTGGAAAGTAGGGGTAACACTCAGTTAAAAACAGTATACAAAGGCAAGGTGAAGAGCTCTGCCCTTAACTCTGGCCTGCCCTGAAGTTAGGGAAACAAGCAAGCATAGACTTGTAGAACCTTACAAAACCTGATGGGCAAGTTTTTAAGTCAGCTTCTCGTAAACATGCTGTACAGTTCACAGCACACATAATGTAATGCCACCTATACCTTTTGGCTGTTCTGATGTTTTGAGTTGTGTAAGGCACTTCTAGTTAATACAACAGAAGAAAGTGTTTCAGTTATTAAAATACTGTCATCGGTGAAGCAACCTATGAGCAATGTAAGGTATGAAAACGGATGGCTGGAGAGAAATATTTTTCTGTACTGAAGTTAAAAATAATATTTTTAAGAAGTATTATTATAGAAGGCCCATATTACAGAGATCAATGAAGAGTGCACTCTACATGAAAGAGAAAGATCACATCTCTCTGGGGTGCTTCCCAGTGGGGTATGGGCCACCCAGTGTTCAGAGTGCAAGGCAAGTTCTTTCCTAACCTCAGAAGCAACTCTGGGAATTTTATTTTGGCAGGAGTGTTGAGAAATGTCTCCTAAGGGCCTGGAGTCCACACATGGAACTGCAACTCAAAAGAAAAGAAAGCAATTTGTTTGAGGTGTTAGCTTGCCATACGATGTGCCTCCTTGTGAGAGTTCTCCACCCTACATACAAAATCCTGAAGCTTCAGAGAGGAAAAAGAATAAACCAAATCTCAACCAGTCATGTATCCCTGAGGCAAAGCCCAAGCCTTTCTCTGCAATTATGGGATATAATTTGTGACCACTGCTTGTTATTTTTGCAGAATTAAGAGATTATAATATGGGGACAAAGGGAAGTAAAACCAAGTTATTTACCCGCAATGCTTTGATTGGTCAGTGTAGCTTTGATGTTTTTCATCAGCAGTTTTAGTTCATGAGCCCTTGGAGGTTTAGGAGGACTGGTGCCCTGAGGCACAACACCTGTTTTTTGTACATTCTATTAAAAGGAAGCAAAACAAATAAGATTGTTTTAGATAAACTCCAAGCAATTTATGTTCACATCAATTAACTTCCAACAGTCATACATATGTGTGAATTGGACAAATAGATTTAGCCAAAGCCCTGAGTCATAACTTACCACAGCACTAATGAAGATGGAGGCACAGCAGTGACAAATAAAAACAGACTTTAAAATAAAAATAGATAAATACCTGCAATGCCTTTACATCTGTAGGTTTTGTACTCAGAATCACAGAGGGAGATGCTGAATTTATGAGATACCGCAGCAGACCTTTAAGTGTTTCTGATACGGCACATGCCCCAGCTGTCTGGTCCTAAAAAGGAAGAATACATTGATACATTGCACTGCTTGTAAAATTCAGAAGCTTGGTTCACTTTCGAAAGACACCACAGCTATATTGCTCTACATGCACTGTACTGAACAAAAACAGATTTTTGCTCCACTTCTTTGGGCTTAAGTTGCATCAGGAAAATGGAAATATGTGTAGACATAAGCTCCTTTCCTATGCTCTTACTTACAGCAAAGAGAAATAGTCAAAGCAGTTTGTAAAGCTATGATGCACTCAATTAGAGCAACTTTGTCAAAAGCCAAGTCTAAAACAGCCAAGATCCAAGCAAGAGATCGCACTGATTGGCTTACTTCCTGGCAAGGCCCCACAAGTCATTAATAAAATTGCTGATCCACACTGCTCACCAAGAAGGGTCTGCGGTCATAATGCTGCATTATGACTATTTAAGGAAAAGTCATCATTTACTCAGAACAACCTTGACAATTCTCTGCATTATTTTAAAAAAGCAGTTAGCTTGTGCAGATGCTGATCCATGTGCAACATTTAGCTGTGGATAATGACTAAGACACAGGACCAACAGAATATCACCTTTAGCTAAGACCAGTGTAAGATATGCATGTTGCCAACACCCTTTGAACACACACTGTTCTTCAATACTTCAGTCATGTACACCCCTCTGCTAACCTCCTTATTCTTACCCCTAAAAGTTGCGCTGCAACAACTTAAATACCAGTATTTGCTTTAGCGCCCCTTTTCTAGTTCTGAATATTCAGCGGGATACACAGCAGCTAGATCCAATCCTGCCTCCTATCTGATATTTTAGTTGCATGAGCCTCATAAATGCTGCCACTCAGGTGGGGGTCTTTCAATCTTGACTTTTAGAAGAGAGAGCTTTAAAAAGCCCCTTGTAGGAGGAGAAGGCCATCCATAACCTCCCCCCAGTACACAACTTTGGGCAAACAGCGGCCCTTTTTGTTGCACTACAAAGTGCTTTTAAGTCTTCCAAGCTTGGTGTGTGGGGCAGGAAACTAATCCTCAAAGGGGGTGGGGAATGTAAAAGAAGTCTCATTGGGTGTGTGGAGTTAATCACTGTTCTCTGTGTGGCAAATATTAAAATATCTGTAGACTATTATTAAAGGTGAGCATTGGAAGCAGTGGCTTATAATTACTCATGCAAAACTGACACCTAAACATTTAATTTGAATCATTTCAAAGAGCCATGCTTCCAAGCCAGAACGCCATGGATTGCAGCTATACATCCTGCTCCTAAGTAATCTGCCTTGGAAGAAAGTCCTTCTAGGTGTCAGATCAAGGTATTAGTTAATATTTAAAAATTTAGAATCAAATTTGTATAAGCTACTGCAAACATTATCATTAATTTAACGTGTAGTTTTGATGGAAATCGTGCTAGACACAAGCAAATGCTAACAGACTTACCTCCTGTACTTTAGTAGGCTTAATTTCAGTGTTTGTTTCTGAGGTCCAAATGAAAGACCACTTGACCTGAATGTCTTCCTCTTTGGATTTCATTGAAAGTTTCAGCTGTAAATACGATATCATTACCATTTTAGTTTTGCCCATTAACAGATATTGTACCCTAATTCTACTAGTTCTTCCAGCAATTCACAATGGTTGCAATTCATCAAGCAAGTACTGGGAATTTGCCATTGTCAGAATCTGAATATTTTGTGCTTGGAGATTTTTTTTTTTTTTGCCTTCCATAGCCACAAAGGGAGCCCAGTCACCCACGCAATTCATTGATAACCATAAACAATCAGATCAATTTAACCTGCCATCATTTATAATTCACGCTTGCTAAAAGCTGAGCCATAGCAGTCACTAACTGCATATTAGGGACACAACATTTCATAATGTCTCCATGTCTCCAGATGCACTGGCAAACTGTGGTTTGCTTCAATAAGAAAGTAATGACTTAAGCTTTGCATGCAAGGGGGGGGGGGAGGAATGGTTGAGCCTACACATCTAAACCATGGTTAGCAGAATTCTTCAAATGCAGTCAATATTAAACCCGAGGAGGACTTTTCAAAAGTTCCACTTACTAGACTATCTGGGCTAACCTAATAATAGAAATAAATAAAACTATAGGTAAAATTTAGCAAAACAAATTACCTGCAAATGAAGTGGAGACAGTTTTACACTGTAAGACTGACATTCCGAAGTAACAGATGAAGAAACAGAAGAAGGATTGGGCATACTGACAATAAAATGAAAGGCATTTCCAATTACATTACAAGAGACCACCTGGAATAAAAGTAAAACTTGGCTTTAGAGACTGCATACACACATTTATATAGGACACTATTATGTGCATTTATGTAATTGACTGTCACTCACTGACAGTAGAGTTCAAGCTTTCATTGTGGCAACACATGTAGTCTAAAATTAAAGGAGGCCTCTCCCCCACCTCCTCAGGTAAATACAACTGGCATATAATACTGTCCATTGTATCAAAAAGTCTAATTTTAGAACCAAAATTATATTCCTCTAAAGACAGAAATAGAACAAAGAAGTGGGGACCTGCAACTCAAAATGGTGCATTATATGCCCAGCTGCTGACAAGAACATTCAGTGTTCCAGCAAGTATCTGGGATTTGTAGGGGAGCAGAGAGAGAGAAGTAGAGGGTTTTTTTCCCCCTTTCCCACATTCCTGACACCTTTCCCTCCTACGTTGCTATGTAGAGCTAGCCCTGAGTCCAATCACTCCACCCTGCCTTGCACTGTATTGGAGAATGAGGAAGTTTCTAGGGAAAGGGAAGAGGTGGGCGTTTTTTCTTCCCTCCCTCCTGAAACTGCCCTGGATTGTTCAGGGAGTTTCCCCCACAACCAGGATACAAGCTGTTTGGGGCTTCAGCAGGTCAGTTCCTACTCTCTCCCCACCCATATCATTTTCCTTTCCTCCAAAACTGACACACTCAACTTTCTATGGAATTTTGAATGTATGTGTTTGTGGGGGGGAGACAAGGGATGTCAAATGAAATAACCAGAAAATGAAATTTAACAGGAAGATATATTAAGTTAAGGAACTAGCTCAGTTATTTTCTGCAACATGCTCTCAACAGACCAGTTGCTCTGCTTCATTAGGGGGGGGGGACCCTTTACACATGCAGAAGCAGAACCCCCTCACTTTTTTCTCCGCCATGCCATTTAACTGAAATCAATATTTTTAAAATTTGTAAATCATGCCCTTACTGTTTGTGGCTCTAAGTTTAGTTATTAATACAATCAGCCTCTAATGCAGATTCATGTGCCTGACAGATTTTCAACATCCTATTAGAATACACAAATATATTATTTAACTTGCTTGCTTTTCAGCCACAGAGAGATTTGTGAAGGTTAGCTCAGGATGGCCAGACAAAATTAAGAAGACGCTTTCTTATTACCATTATTAGTCTGGCTTCTGCTGAAGACCAGACCAATGAACCACCACGATTCGCCTCTAGGCTTACCTGCAAGATTTTTTTCTCCCTGCCCCAGATTCCTTTCCCACAACCTTTGCAAATAATAATGGCGAAGGCTATTAGAAGCACATATTTCTCTTTCTCAAGCTATTCTCTTTCCCAAGAACATGTTTGCCTTGCAATTCCTATTAACTATTTCTTGTCTGCTAACTTTCAAAAGCAGAGTAGCATAACCCTAGTCATTAATCCTGTCATTAAGAGTTCTGTGCAAATTTTACATAGCTAACATGGAAAAGGTTGTTTATTTACCAGCATGATGCACAATTTAGCCAAACTTTTTGTGAGAAACATCACAAGTAGCAAACTGGGAAAGACTGTATTGATAGAAGAGTGTCTATGCATGCACACAAAAGCTCATACCAATAACAAACTTAGTTGGTCTCTAAGGTGCTACTGGAAGGAATTTTTTTTAAAAAAAATTGACTATGGCAGACCAACAAAGCTACCTACCTGTAACCAGAACGGTATTGATAGTTAGTGAAAACTATAAACACATACTTCTGGGCATAGTGATATTGTTACATTACTAGTCCTTATAATCGTTGTATTTTGCTACAAAAAAGAAAAGACCGCAAATATCCAACTCTCCACTCAACAGCCAACTCATACAATACTCTCAGGACAGACACCATATCAGCAAGCAGGGAGCCCCTTACTGTGATTCCACTGGCGTTATTTATCAGCTTAAAGAAGTCTTTTAGGCTCAGTAGGTCTTATTCCCAGGTAAACATACATGGGATTTATGCCTTAAATTGTCACTATGGTTCCTAAAGATGCAACACTTACAATTTTCCCCAGCAGTGATGTTTTCAGGTGGCAAATTAAGTGGTCTATACTCTTTTAGGGTCTAGAGTAGAATCTACTGAAAGGAACTCAGGGAGAGGGCTCAATATATATTTATCAAACAGCATAACCAGGTCTCTAAAGTACTCATTGGGTATTTGACAAGTGTGTTTATGTTAACAGGCAGTGATGAGACAGTGACAGGGGGCTGCCCCTGTTCTGATCAATTGTTCACTCCTGTTGAGGAAAGAGCAAAATGCCTGAAGACAGCTCTAGTGATCTTTCTTCCTTGTACTGATCAGGCCCACATCTCCTTAATTTCACTAGTGCTAGGTAACGTATTCATCACCAGTAAAGTATTCCAACAAAGAAATCGGTTAACAAGGCACAACGTGTATGAATAGTTATGCTACTTCAGGCTGTTACTGAAGAAGTCTTCACATTGCATTTGTCAATATAAGCTAATCCTGGCCATAGCAAGAAAATTATAAAAGAGGATTATTGCTACTGTATGATTTTCTGTTATCAATATTCACAGGCACGTGACTGAGAGGACACACCCACTGCTAGAGAAAAGCATGCATTTAACAATGAAGTGAAAGTCTGCAGAGTGCCACTCCCACAGTTCACAACAGTTGGAAATTACAGACAATATTATGTGAACTTTGTTCAGGGTGTGCCTTAAGCTAAGAACAGCAGGAACAGAGAGATAAAAGTGTAACTCAATCCAGAAAGGCCAGCCTGCAAGATGAAGGCATACCTCAGACTAGGCTTGTTTACAGGAGATCAAATTGAACCCTTGATCCTACTCCTGTTTTGATATTATTACCTTTGCTCACAGGAGTACTTCTGCAACTTACTCAAAGATTTTGAAGCCAGAAGGACTTGTGCTCGTGTTTGCTTCTCATGGAGACACTGGTATGTCAATTCCTAGCATACTTGTGCCTGATTTGCGAATAATTTTCTTCACTGGAGTGATTTCAGATACACTCCAGTGAGAACAGCCTTGCAAAAAAGCAGTCCTAAAAAATTTTGTAGTACCAGTTAAATTAAACACTATGTAGTTTGCCAACCACATCAGGAGCCTGACAACCAAGTCGGTTGGGATATTACTAACAAAGACAGAGTTCTTAAAATGTAATGTTTTTATTATTTCAGATTCTAACTAGGGCTTTCTGTGTATTCACAGGGCTTCTATTCCAACATCAGATGCTAAAACACTATGCATATGCTTCTTAGAAAAACAAAATGCAGCGCTTACAATTATAGATCCATTCCTGGTCTTTATATTTGTATAGCTTATATTTTATGGAATGCAGTTTCTAAGAGGGCAAGTTATTAACCAGTTGCATAGGGGCATACTGCATTTTTAGTACAGACCACTTTATTTGTGCATATTAATGATCATAAAAGAAAAAGGCAATCAGAGACAGACAGACAAAGATAGGGTGTGCAGTCCAATAAAGAAAATAACAAATTGTTACACTGGCTGATATGTATCATTTTAAAATTATCCTTGACCCAGATCTAGAGTTCAGAAATTCAAATGCATACATTTTGGTGGGGATGGGAAAACGAGACAAGAGACCCACAAAGTAAGGAACTATCAGGTCAAGCAAGCTCACCTTTTCATCAGCAGACTTTACCACACTTACAACACGTTGTACCACAAGCTCTAGAGGCTGAGGAGCTGCATGTTCTTCAAATGTAAACAAGCGGGAGTCCTGGGGGAGAAAAGTAACATTTATTTGAAATAGTTTCCATAGCCCAAGGCAGAAATGCTTCTGAGTTCCAGTTGCTGGAAACCACAGGAAGGAAGAATGCTCTTGAGCTCAAGTCCTCCTTGAGAGTTTCCCACAGTCATCTGGATGAACATGGTGAGAACAGGACGCTAGACTAGATGGGCCATTGGCCTGATCCAGCAGACTCTGACGTTCTCAGTTCCCTGTTTGGCATGGGTTTCAGAGTATATGTTATTATTGAAGTTCACAGATTCCAAAGAACCCCAAACAGCTGGATGTTCAGCTAAATTCCAAGTCCTAGGACTAAATTGAGGAAGAAATATTTGACAATTAAGTATGCAAATATGCTTGCCATAACAGCTCCTTGATTTCATCTGGATTAGGTGCCTGAGAAGCTCAACTGCTTATATTAGAAGAGCCAAAAAGCAACTTATATTTATCTTGCTTAGTAATGTGTGCCATAAATCATGTAGATACAAGATCGTCACCTAATTGTGTCACCTAATTATTACTTCAGTATAAACAGAAACCAAGTAATGGCTACTTAATACTGTGGTGGACATAAGTTTAGTTTTAAGAACTAAGCCCTGTGAGCAGTCCATATTCACCCCATACTGACAATACTAAACAGAGTAATTTTACCAACAAGTTACTTAGCATTACTGTATACAGCACTTTGGAGTGTTCAAAGGATTCACATTAACTCCCCCAGTCTTCCCAATGATTCTTTAGGGTAGGCCAGTATTATTTGTATAATTGCAAATTAGGGGCTAAGGCCAACAGATTCTAGTTCGCCCAAGGCAATCTTGTAGGATGTTGCATCTCATTGAGGACACTCTTAAGGGTTGTGTCTGTGTATGATTAGGGTTTGCTCAAATATTATTGTGGGGTACAGCCTCCAATTCCTTATTCATTTCTACAAATATTATCAAGAATGCTAGGCATTCAACAATAATTGCCAGTAGTTTACACAAAACTGCAGTGAACAAGATACAGTGCTTGGGTTGTCTCATACAAGGCAATCTCCTGGAAATGCAATTGCATGATTTGGGGTGGCCCAAGTATGCAAAACACAAGTGTTTTTTCTTCTGTTAGAGAGTCATATACACAAATATTATTAAACTGACATTACCAGCTGTAGCTGGTGTATGTGTGTGTGTGTGTGTGTGTGGTAAACTACATGCTCATACTTTCAGTTCATTATAATATACCGGTACATGAAAGCTTGAGTCATGGGGTAAGGAGAATGCGTGCATGAATTCAACTGTGCTTAGCTTATTTTTGGTTGCTATTTTGTTACTGTTGTTATTATTGTTTGATAGATTATGAAGCCTGAAGTACTTTTTGGATCCTATAATATGATTTTTGTTGTAATTGTGATGTTTAGCTTTTTTTTAATAGTTTTGTTAATAGTGTTTTATAGATCGCAATTGTTTGATTGATCATTTATAATTGTTTTGCTGGTGATTCATGCTGTATTTGTGATGTTCTATTATTGAATTGTTATTTATAAGCAGCTTTGGGATTCATTTGAATGAAAAGTGGCATAGAAATATAATTGATCAATCATTGGCAGGGGAAAGGAGTACAACTCCTGTTGAACACAAGTAAACTTTAAGCAGTGCTGAAAGCTCTACTGCAGATGTTCTCAAACTGTGGCCAATGGAAAGGTTGCTGAACAGCTGAGACTTTCTGTTCTGGGTCCTGCACTCCAAGCTACTGCTGCTCCACTGGCTTATGACAATTCACAAGATTTTAAAATGTGTCAAAAAAAATTAACCGATTTGTAGGAAGGACTCTATGAACTGTAAGCAGAGACACTGTATGAACTTTTGTAAACCCCCCCCCAAATCTTTAATAAAAACATTTTTTTAAAAAAAGAGTCATGGTCACTTAAGACTGGGTACATTTACCTTTCTCTTTTGTACTTTCAGTCATGTATGATGTGATTTTAATGACCTGTTCACATTTGTCAAGTAACAAATAAGTAAAATAAATAAAGCTAGCACACCCCTTCATGGAAAGATGGAGAATTTAGTAGTCATCTGCATTGCTAAAAATTTAGGATTTCAAGCCTGTGTGTGTGTGTAATCTCTTGAACTTGCAACGTTAGCAATGGAGTCACATTTAACTACAAACTGCTTATTATATGTTGCGTGTGCTCAGTTGTTACATTAACATTCTTCTCGAGTCTCTGATGAAGCAGAAGAAGCAAATCAGAGTTTCACTGGCTTCCTGATGACAGCATTGTTTTGAGTTGGACGGCTCAGTGAGAGAGTAAAAACACATTGCACTGCCAGGCAGTGAACTCATCAAAAGAAAAAGGATGCAGTTGCTTTCTTGGAAAGGATGTACGGATGCAAGGCATTGTTCCTTTCCTATCAGCTTTCCTACAGTGTGCTTGCTTCCTAGCCTTTGACCCCCTCACAATTTACAGTTCAATTTGCAGGTTTTTTGTTTTTGATTTAAAGTTATTAAGATCTAATGGAACACAGACAAGCAACATGCTAGGTCAGGTATCATTAACCTTTCCTGACCCAGGACCCAGTTTTAAACCAAACATGCATTTGGGGACGTGTTTCTTAACCTTTTACCATACATATAATTGCAGGGTGCTAGTCAGAGGCATGCCTAAAGGTCGGTGAAACTGGCCTTCATCGGGGTTGCAGGCCTGGGGGGCACCTGAGCAAAAATCACCTACCAGGCTACGGAGCGTATATATGTGTGTGGTGAAGCACTGAAATTTAGGATAAGGTTCCCATCCTTCACACAATGGGGTGCAGTAAAATGATTTTTCAGGGGTGGGCACCAATAAGGGACCCTAGGTATGCCTCTGGTGGTAGTGCTCCTTTTGCAATCCACCTTGGCTCAGGCCATGATCCACAAGCGGGTCATGACCTACCAGTTGCAGACCAATGGGCTAGATGACTATGCACGGGACAACCACTTTGATTTATATTTTATATAAATTTCATGTAACAAAAACATAATAGCAATAATAATAAAGAGAGCTCCTGGGGGCAGCTGCCCCCCTAAATCAAGTAAGTAAATAAAAAAATATTTAACTGACCAATTTCATCACAGATAACTCAGTTCTGTCTCCCCTAACAAAAAGCCTGTCCACTCCTTAAAATAAATCATGTCTATGCCCATAGGTGGGAGAAAAGGAGGCTGAATGAATGAACGCTTGGGATAGGAGTTTTAAGGGATAAGGTAAGTGAACAAAATCACAAACAACAGTGAAGGAATTGCTCCATTTTCCAGAAATTCAAGAAAACCCAGTGCGTCTATACATAACCTGCTTGCAAATAGTTGTCTGGTAGCAAGGAGGAAAAGATCCCTTTTTTTAGATTTTAGATTTCAGGTTAAACAAAATTACACTGATCATTCCACATAATGTCTCACTGATTTTAAGCAACTATACAGTCCCTATACATTTATGCTTGGGCGCTTATCAATCACCCTCTGTTGACATCAACCAAGTCTACTCCCTAAGCAAAGCTGAAAGGTCCTGCCAGTGTGTGGTCAACGAAAATCGCCTGCTCTCGGATCAGTGCAACCAGTGCAACTCACAACACTTAAGAATCGAGCAGCTTTTACGGTGCAATTCTCATGGCACCTTGACTTGAGTGCAAGTTCTCTGCCCGCCCCGCCCCCCCCCCCCAGTAAATATTATTTGTCGTTGCTCAATTTCAGACTGCAGAGCGCCTTTGCGTAGCCCCCTGTAGTCTGTTTGCAGCAAAAACAGCACGCAGTTTTGTTGTGGCACCTTCCAAGACTAACTAAAGTATGACGATGGCGGAAGCTTCTCTGGACCACGGTGCGCTTCCTCAGGTGCACCAAGTCCTCTTCTCCCGAGTTGCAGGTCTATAGGACACAGTTTGGCGAGGCAAGATCGCGACCAGCGAGGTGAGAAGGAATTGCAGGGAATGGGATGGCGAGCCCAGCTCCCTCCGGAGACGGAACCGAGCAGAGCTCGCCTCAATTCTTTGTCTTACCTCCCTTGATTTGGCTTCCCGGTTAAGCGCCGCTATCCAGGCTTTCTGCCACTGGCTTCTCCAGCTGCTCAGAGACAGCAGCCAGGCGAAGAGGGGACCCTCGTCCTGGGGCAGAAGTTGCTCCGGCGCCGGCGTCGGCTGCCTCCTGGCGCCTTGCCGCAGCGCGCCCAGGCCCCACTGCACCAGGTAGACGGCGAGCACGGTCAAGGCGGCCGCGAACAAGGAGAGCAGCGAGAGGCGCTGCAGCTCGCCCAGCCAGTAAGCCAGCCAAGACATGACTGACCATAGTGAGGGGAGCGGCGGGGGAAGCCTCCTCACATGGCAGCAGGATCCCTCCCCGCCTCCCCGCGCGCCTCAAGGCATCGGGCTCCTCCGCGCCACCGCCGGCCCACGAGGAGCAAGAAGAAGAATCCCCTCTCCCGAGGGGCGAGAGCGAGCAGCCCCGGCGGCGGAAGGGCTCGCGAAGGACATTCGCCTCCCTCAGCGAGAGAGAAGTCGCCCGAGCCAGGAGCCAGCAGCGAGCGGGACGCCAGGAGGAGGAGGAGGAGTCCGCGTCACAGGGCAGGACCTGCCCAGCCGAGCCTTCCAGCAGCGCCACACGCGCGCGGCTACCGCAGCCGCCGGCCGGGAAGAGGAGGACGAGGAGAAGCCTTCAGAAGCGCCGCCAACAAAGCGCGCTCCTCGGCCCCGGGAAGCGGAGGAGCCAGCAGCCGCATCCTGCCCTCGCTCTGCTCCTCTCCGGGCAGCCCTGCGCGACGTGCGCGGCTCCTCAGATTTCGGCAGCTGTCCCGCCTCCGGGCGCTGAGGGAATTGTTGTCCGGCTCTCAGCTAAGCTGCCCCGCCGCCTGCGGGGAGGGAGGAAATCCCCTCCCCTCTCACGCGGACCGGGCAGCAGCAGCAGTAGCAGCAGCGGCTCCTTATCCCTCGGCGGCCCTTCCCAGCCGGCACCTCACAGTCCTTAAAGGCGCAGCAGCGGACTGCAGTCGCGCCCACCTTTGCTCCGGCCAAGCCTGCGGAAGTGGCCGTCCAGCGGCCTGGACAATGGGAAACCATCTCCGATGTCAGGTCCGATTTCAGCCTGCGCGCGCAGCCTTGCGGCGCATCTCTGGGGCTCACGAGCCCTTTGCTGTCAAGGTTTCGAGGCAGGCCAAAATCGTATTGTTTTATGGCATATTCTTTGGTAAGACCCTTAAAAATATTACTTGAATAATGCCCAAAAATCCCCCCACAAAGTGTGTTATTGAAGTTCACAGATAAATTGACTGGCCTTATTTAAAGATGCTGAGCCAAGACCCCACACAGGCTAAGCAAAAGGCATTTCCCTAAAATCGGTCAGCTGTGTGTCTGAATATTCGCACATAGACCATGTGGGTTAATGTTTGGGTCACCACTTTCACTGACAGTTGAGGCAAGTGGTTTGGCACTGCATAACAATGTACCACAAGACCAAAAACAGAAATGTTACAGCTTTGACAAAATAGGGACCAAAAAAATAAAGAATTGATAGGGCATTTTTTGATGGCAGCTCCTCAAAAGGTGGCCAGGTTTTGGGAAAGGCTAAAAGGCCTTGGCTTAGAAAAGTTTGGCAATAACAGAAAAGCTGACTGGCAAACTGAAGGAGGCTAAAGGTCAGACTGTTATATAAATGTATGGTCTGGTGTGGTTTTGGCACCTATAAGAAGAAGAAAACAGCAGAAAAGCATGGACACTGTATGCTTACCTATATAAGTGATAGATGGTAACCTCTAAGTATTTGTATATTGTTTTATGCTTACTGTTTGGGTTACTGAGATTATGTAAAAAAACCCCACTTTTTTCCCCATCGTGCATCCTCTGTGCAAAACATGCTTTCTGAAAGTACTCTGTGCATTCCCCAGTCAACTCCATGCAGCATGTTTACACATTAGAAAAAGTTCTACATCAGCACCTCCCTCCCCCCACCCAGTTATGGGTCTGTAGTACAACAGTACCTGCTAAGATATCAAACGTAAAGGGGCAGGTGTGACATATGGTTAGAAGGTAGGTTTAAAATAACCAAAAATACTTGGGTTAAGCTTACACTAAACCCAGAACATCCCTGGAAGGATCTCACATGCCTGTAGCAGATCATTTCATCGGGTTTCTGGTTGTCCAACTAAAGCAGGGAAGTTTGAGCTCTGGAGCCACAATTATTTGCCAAGAATCCCAAAAGCTAATTTTCTCCTCCTGAAAGCAGCCATAGAACAGAGGGAGGGGATGTAGTGCCCTGGCTCTCTGACACCCCAGTATGGAGCCCAGGGTGCCCATCTAAGCTGCTGCTTAGCTTAACAGTAAAACAATTGCTTGGATTTTTAAGTGCTAAGGAAAAAATGCTGTTTAATTCCACTGCACAGCTGGATTTTAATGAGATCTCAGCATCAGTTGCCGGGGCTGCCAGCTTCCATTATAAACATGGGGGCCAAGAGTGGGGAAGGAGACTATGCTGGCCTAGCTATTGATCCCAAGAATCAGAGTGTGCCTTTAAGCAACTACACAGGCAGGGCAACAGGAAAAACTACTGCAAGGGGAAGGAGGAACTGCAGTGGCAGAGGGGGGAGGGTGGAAAGGACAGGGCAGGTGGCCCTGGAAGAACTCCTGCATAAAACTGTGACGCTTCTGAAATTTAAATTTGTATACCACTCTTCATCCAAAGATCTCAGGGCGGTTCACAGCATGAAAATACAAAATTTATGTATCCCAATGCTGCAACACATTAAACTAGTGATACGTTCCTCTGATATTGCAGGGTCTTACTGCCACCTAATGAGAACTGGAGCACTGGCAGCCTATTTCATATTAGACACCCATGAGACACAATCACTCGAAAGAACATGTTTATTTTACTCCAAATTTTCTTAATAAAGATCTAGGTAAAGAAAACATACAGTAGAAAAGTAATACAAAGCAGCAACATTACATTAAAAGAAGGGATTCTGAAAACAGGATTTCTCAGTCCTAAAAAAGTTAATTGGATTGCTACTTAAAATTCAGCACAGATGTATTAAACCAGTATAATGCCTACAATATATAAATAAATATAAAAACAGACCTTTTTAATGAAATTTGTATATATCTTTAGTTTGAGATCAGAAGCAATGTCAATAGAAGTTAAGTTACAGTCCTTTCTGCATATTGGTGATGGCTACTCCAGTTGCCCTTTTAAAGAAGCCCCAGAGTAGATAGGAATACTATCAAGAAAATTAGGCCTTTTTGTTAATTTTCTTTTGAAACTTCCCTCAAGCCGTTTAGATTTGACCTTTGGCTGTAGGAAGGGGATAAAATAAATCAGCAACCAGTTCATATACAGCTGAAAGGTAACTGGCAGTATGTATAACCAACAAAGTGCTATGAAATGCAAAACTAAATTAAAATGTAAAACACAAAAACAAGAACTTGGTGCAGTCCACACAATCATGTTCAAGAGCTATAAAAAGAATTAGCAACATTCAAATATAGGCATTTAATTGTTTACCGTATAAGTGCCAATGCTGCAATTAGAAGCAGATTTAGTTCTATTGACAACAGTGGTCCTTTAAAAATAAATGATATCACCATAGGTGGCCTATAATTTAGATAGTTTCTTCGTGATATAAAGTGGTAAAATGGTTAAGGACCTCATGGAGTGCTTATCTTGATAGTGTTCCTTCACAGGTCAAGTTAAGCCATACAAAAATCTTTGAGATAAGAATACAGGCAACTCTTAACTTACACGGGGGTTAAGTTCCAGGAATAACACATAAAGCCAAAAATCACATATAGTCAAAACACACTGAGTGCAATGGCGAGTGGAATTGCCAAAGCTCCCCCCACCAGATGAACCCTTTTTATTTGTTTTTATTTGCCAAGAGTGTAAAGTTGAATGAGCACAAGTTAAATGCACGTAAGCTGTGAGTTACCTGTATATGACACTACAGCCCAGACTATTACAGTAAGGTTCAGCTCTATACAAGGTTTCAGTACTGATGAACTAGTTACCACTGTAGGAAAAAGAAATGTACGTTTATTTTACCCTAATACTCAGGCAAGAAAATGTAAACAATGTTACAGAGGACTAGAGGCACATACCAGCTGCTAATGACAATGGGTTAGGGTTGAAGAAGATATAAAAACACACTTCCAGAGAAACATGGTAAAGGCATTGTTACCTATGACAATATATGCCTTCCTATGGCATTGATAAACAGGTTTGAAAGGTTTGTAATTTTAGAAACCTGAAAGATCTCCTGAATCAAATATAACTGTGGGAGAACCACTTTCAGCTCTTAAAAAACAATATTTTGTGTCTCTAACCCAGGCATAGGCAAACTCCGCCCTCCAGATGTTTTGAGACTACAACTCCCATGATCCCTAGCTAACAGGACAATTGGTCAGGGATGATGGGAGTTGTAGTCCCAAAACATCTGGAGGGCTGAGTTTGCCTATGCCTGCTCTAACCCTCGAGTCAGGATTCAGACATGGTGCTAAAGATATAGAAAAACTGTCTGAAACAATTTCACTGAAGTTGTGGACTAAATCAATACATGAAACTAGTTTGGAATCAAAGTTGCTGGGTTCAGAGTTTTGACCATGTTGCTAAATGCAATTTATTTGGATTTCCCACTTCTGAATCCAGGAATTACTACAATAATTTGGAAAGCTGTGTAATGCGAGAGAGATAAATATTTGCTTTGGAACAGCACTGATCTGACCTAGGATTGAACCAACTCTGATCTGGGCCCCTACCAATCCAGGTCTGTACACAGCGTTTAATTAGGTTTAAAAACCCTGATTAAGCATGGTCTTCATGTGGGGGGAGAAAGAATAACACATGCAGGTTGCCTGCACATCTGCCCCTGCCCTTCCTGCTAGACTGCCGCCCTTGACACTCCCAGATCATTCCAGGTGGACCTGACCTGACCTGGGGCTGCCTCAATCCAATCCAGCTGCATCCCAGTTCAACTTGAATTTGGTTTGGGATCTGGCAAGATCATGTGCACTGCCCTAGTAAATAAAAGGTAAAGGGACCCCTGACCATTAGGTCCAGTCATTACCGACTCTGGGGTTGCGGCGCTCATCTTGGTTTACTGGCCAAGGGAGCTTCCAGGTCATGTGGCCAGCATGACTAAGCTGCTTCTGGCAAACCAGAGCAGCGCACGGAAATGCCGTTTACCTTCCTGCCAGAGCGGTACCTATTTATCTACTTGCACTTCAACATGCTTTCGAACTGCTAGGTGGGCAGGAGCAGGGACCGAGGAACGGGAGCTCACCCTGTCGCAGGGATTCAAACCGCCAACCTTCTGATCGGCAAGTCCTAGGCTCTGTGGTTTAACTCACAGTGCCACCCGCGTCCCCCCTAGTAAATATAGGAGAGTAAATAAAGTATCCCAATATATAATCACAAGGGTGACACCCAGATATAATTCTCTGAAATTATCCCATTGACCTAAGTGTGACTATTCTAAGAGAGCCATCAATAATTGCTTTGGGGGGGGGGAGAAGAATAATTTAAGGATCCATTTATATATATATAAAAAATGTTTTCATAACCCTTCCTTTCCATACAGAAAAATCCAACAAAGGTAGACGGGAAAGTAATGCTACATTTCCTTAGTATGTTTAAATAGCTAAAAAAATGTAGCCTTTTTAGAGAAATACTTCCATGAAGTTTTTCCACAGTTATTACCATTTGGATATTTTTATTTGTAGATAGAATTCAGCAAAGCACTTGCTTAAAACCAAAAACACTTTTTCAAGTATTGGTGCTTTCATAATTAAATGTCAATTTCCAGATGTTGATTAAGTTTTTCTGGAGGAATACTCTTATTACACAAGTCTGAAATTACTTTAATTTCAAGGGCTACTTCTGAACATGTTGACATTAAATTCTCATTCAAGTGACTATTTGGAAAAGGGCTGAATTTTGTCCATTTTAGCAACAGACCTAAATAAGTATTGAAAAATATGTATTTAAAATCTGCAATTTTTCTCATGTTAATACCTCAAATCCCTCAGTTTGAGAGATTGTGAACTTCATTTGATAAAAATATATGCTCAAACAAAAGGCCAAAGCCTTTTGTTGTGTAGAATGAGACTATTTTAGTATTTCATTACAGCACTGCAGAATTAAACATGATAAATAACGAATCAATAGTTTTCATTTTATTTTTATTATGGTCAAACTAAATATATTCCTTGAAGATTTAAGGTATATAATAAGCAACATATTCCATAATTTATAACTTTTAAAACATATATTAATCTTTAAGCAGAAGTATATTTATTCCATGTCCAGCAAAATAAACACTCTTACAGCTCTTTAAAGTATTGGATTAAAAACCTAGAGGGAAAATCTTTGTCTATAAACGTACCCAAAAAAGTATTCTGAGAGGCAGGGTTGTTTTTTAATCAGTTAATAAACAAGAACTGATGTGAAAAAGGTAACAAAAACAGACCTAACATTAGAAACTAACAAAAATCCTTAGTATTATTTTTTAAGAAAAAGCCCCATTTCTTAAAAAGCATATTGTAGTCTTTAAAATCCTAGTTATTTAGGTTTTATTACCTTACTATAACCCAAATAGTAATATAGCAGAACTGTTGAAGTTTCTGCTTGAGGATTAAGTTAGTGAAGCACCATTAGACAGGCATAGTACCGGTACTTCCCTTTTCTAGATGCTTGAGGATTCAGTTAACAAAGCACTGCTATGAAGGCATATTTCCCTTTTCTAGGACTGAGGTGGGGGGACCTGGTTTTGGCAGGGCTTGTAAGAAGAAATTCAATAGGTGAAGCTATTCCCAGTATGGAGTCAAAGCTGTGAGAAATGTCTGCCCCATAGTTGATTAAAGGCACAGGAGCCCTGCTAGAATAAAATACTGGTATCTAGAAAGGATGATATTGACTCCAATCCATTGAAATTAATGCAAGTTCTATAACTAACATCAGTGAAGTTCTGATGAATGAAATTGACCGCATAGTGTTTTGTGTATAAAACCAATGGACAAACTGTAGGTAGGTTGAGTTGCACTTTCCGTTCCCGTCTACATATGAGTAGTCATGACCGTACTTAGGCAGATACACATATGGAGACATGCAACGTGTAAACTAAAGGAGAAAAGATGCAACTAGCATAGATTTCTCTTGTCACAGCAGTTGGAAAAGGTTCTACTGCTATTTCTGCAGAAAGTATTTATGTGCTACACACAGATATGGGTAAGGAATGCTGGAATGTGTGAGAAAAGCCCTGAGCGAACTGCCCTAAATACCTTTTAAGTATAGAATAAGCAAAGTTTTGATACAAATATTTGCTTATAGCACAAAGAGAAAGGGTCTCGCTAGTAATAGGCCTCACTTCCACTTTTAGAATTCTGTTACACTGCACAGAATCACAGAATTGCAGAGCTGAAAGGGACCCAGAGAATCCTCTCGTCCAACCCCAAGCAGTGCAGGAATCTTTTACCCAACATGGGGCCCGAACCCACAACTCTGAAATTAAGTATCATGCTTTCATCACTTGATGTTCTTATTCTACTTGAAAGCTATGCAAAATCTTAAGGTTTAGGAAAGAAAGATCCAAGTTTTGTATGCCTCAAACCCTGTTGGATCTTAAAATGGAACCATGGAAGATCCACACAGGTAATGAGCTATTTTATTTGCATTTCTGAAGAGCAGTTCCCCATGCTTCATCAGAAGCTGCTTTTAATATATAGCTGGACTTCAAAAGCAGCTTCTAATACACTATTCTTCAGAAAACAAGTAACAAAAAACAACCCAACCATATTTCATATTAATGGCATTAAATAGATCAAAATTGCTTCTTAATGGGACTAATTTCCAAATATGTAGTAAGTTTTAGGAAATGTGCTATGTTGTTGTTCTTTCTGGACTGGCATGGAAGTTGATTCTATTGATATCAATAGAATTCCTTAAAAATAAACTCATTTAAAATTGGGGTGCCAGTTATTACTCCCGCTCTACACGAACTCAAGAACCAACTTCTCACTCCTTTTCATGAATCTCATAATTACTCGGAGCTGAACAGCAAAGTTTACTGTCTTTTCCCATAATCCAAAAGCTAAGTAATTCAACTACAGCATTCATACCTTAGATCAAGTTTAAAATGCAACTAGCAATTCATTAGTTTTAAATGTCAATTCCTGAGTAGGAAACAAAACCGTAAGAGCTTCCTGGCAGATATCTGTATTAATGATGCTACTCTGCCATTTGGGAGCAAGGGCCCTGCTACAACTCAGTGAACCAATTCCAGTAGTCTTTTCCAACTGCATGAGTACCAAAGTGCACACAGAACTTGCCTACCCAATGGTTTTTCCCTTTATTTCAACAGGTGAAGTCAATGAATGAGAACCCTAATGTGTACAAGAATTTGTGCATATTATCTAAGCACACATGGATCTTTGGAAAAGGTATATGGCTACCCCTGTCCTATAAATAGGTGTGTGTGTAAATTGCACTGGATGAATTGGAATTTACATGCTCTTAACACAGTAAGTATGACTGCATGTCACAATCTACTGCATGATTAGACCCACAAAAATCAAAGAGTCCTATCAAACGCTGTGTGACAGAATTCCGCTTGCACAACAAAACTTTACCATCCCCCTGTTACTCCCCCAAAATCTACTCTGGAGGGTCCCCCAAGCCTCTGGATCAGATTTTGAGGGGTCTGCAGGTGAATGGGGGACATTATATTGCACAAGTGGAAGTCTGCTGTACAAGTGGAACAACAGCGTTGAATACAACCCATAGGCCTTAAGCATGCCTAAGTGAGCACTGGATTGTACTTCATATGCTTTAAACAATCTTTTTTTTTATTTAAGTACAAAACAAAAAGATACTCAAAGTATGATACAGGGTAAGAGAAACATTCTGCTCGTTATTTGTGAAATACATTTGTGGTACTGCATTTTCCTTTCCGAACTATTTATATTTAATAGAGGTTCTGTGTTTTTATTTTATTCACTTATACATATGTAAATATTTACATCTGAACTTCCCCCCCAAAAAACTTTCTTGTATTCTCAGCAGAGCTCCCCACCAAAAAAATTGCATTTGCTTCTCCTTTTCAGAACTAGCATAGTCATACATTCCACTGTAATAAAACACATCCACACCAATACAAATCAGAAGAAACAAAGCACAACTTAATTTTTGACATCCACTCAATGCTGTTTTGTATTTAAAACAGTAATATAGTTTGCATTAGGATATCAGTTGGCAGTTGCTTAGCACATTGTCTAGTTACCAAAATATCTATAGAATATCGGCCTCTGAGGCCCAACTAAAGCATCTTCATTTTGATACTCTTCAAAAATGCTTTAAAATGGCTGGAAGCAGGCTGGCTGCTACTTTATATATAAAAATCCAAATATTCACATATTGCTAACATTTAATTGTATCGTATCTTGCACAATATCCATACAGAAAATTCCAGTAACCAAAAAACTCCATGTTAATCAGTTTTCAATAAGGGTAAAGTTAACTCAAACGAGGTTTTATTTGTTATTGCTAATGTTCAATAAGATTAAGGTCAACACAGCAAAATTCTCAATTTCTTCCCTTAACATCAAATGAATGAGTAATATTTCTATGGCGCCCATGAGAGAATTAGTCTCTGTGAAAACAATAAACATTTTTCAGGATTTGCATTATTCTAAACTCTTTTAACTTGCTGTTGCCTTTTTATATAAATCCATATATACCAGGATCACAGGATGAAGAACATGTAACCAGATTTAAATGAATGCAATTACTCATTAAGTAAGAGATCCTAGACCACAATGCCTTGAAATGTGAGCAATTTACTAACAATAAATTGAGTTTACCTTAATCTCCACATCCAAAGCTGTACCACAAATGTCAAATTTAATTGCTGAGGGTTCTTGTCCCTTTATATATATATATATAAAACTTCATTTCAAATGCTGTAACTTCAGAAACATCAGGGAAATTAAATCTTTAAAATCCCTTGTAGGCATACTTCATGCCTTCTTTTAATTGTGTGTCTGTTCGTGACTCCAAAGACTAAATGCAGTTTTGAATGTCCTATGGCAGAGTTTGCACATATACTGTCTTTTGAAAGTGATCGCTGAAAGTGGTGGAGCGTGGTAAAAGAGTGTGTCTGATTCCTGAGGGACAAATAATTTCTCAGTAACTGAAGGAGTTTCTGACAACCCCGTAGGGCTATCAGGTTCCAAAGGTTGTATTTTGGGAAGGGGTGGGGGAGGAGGCAAAGGCGGGGGCGACGGAGAATTAGCTGGTGCGTAAATCTCAGGTTCTTTTCGTACAGGCTCCTCTGTAGCTTGTGCCATGTGGGACTGGAAGTGACTCCACAGGCGGAAATTGGTGCGGAAGGCCTTGTTGCATACATGGCAAATGAAGGGCTTCACCGAACACAAAAGCTCCTGGTGGCGCTCTAGCTGCTTGTGCACCGTAAAGATTTTCCCACATTTTTCACAAGGCCACAAGCCAGTGTCTTTATTGGAGACGGTTTCCTTGTGTTCCTGGTTGCCTTCAGAGACCTCCTCTTCTAAATCATCTGCAGGCTCTTCTTTGATTTGGATTTTAAACTGCTTGGAGACACTCAGATCTTCGGGGAGGCATGAGGAATCTTCCGAGTCAAAATTAATCTGCTCGGAGGAGTCGCTGAACACGCTGTCTTCTTTGGCTGCAACGAAGCTGTTTGTCTTGTTCGGCTCCAGCTGAGAATGCAGCCTGGAAGTGCCGCTCACTTCGCCGTTGTGTTCCAGGACTGGCAGAGACAGGTTCTCTGTCGGAGCCATGGTATTCTGATTATGAACCTCAACCTGGTGACGCCAAATACTGAAAGAGGATTTGAAAGTGCGCATACATTCTAGGCAGGTGAGCTTCTTGTATTCGCATGCCATTTCGTGGTCATGCTTCAGGTTTAGAGAAGAAAAACGGAGGCTGCAGTATGGACAGACGGTTGCATTCCGGCAGAGCCGCTCATGATTCCCCTGTTCAATAAGAGAGGGAAGGTTAGCATGACAAAGGCGGCACTGGTAAACTTTTTTGTTTTCTACTGGGCTTTCGACGCGAGGTTCCTCTTTGGGCTTAAGTGGCTTATTTCCTCCAATTGCTTTTTCCCCTGGATGCATTTTTATATGCTGCTTGAACTGTGAGAGGAAGCGATACGCCTTCCCACAGTAGGTACATATGTAGGCTCCTCTGGTTCTTGACCTCAGGTTTCTTTTGATGACTTGCTGTGCTTGTGAACCAGCCTGTCCCTGAAAACCTTGCTTGCCACGCCTTAGCTTGACGATCAGGGCCTTTTTAATCTCTCGCTCCCTCACTATATCAATTAATTTCCTTTGGAACTTTTCATCCAAGATAGCGTGGGAACTGGAAGCAGGTGAAGGGTTCTTCACAATTCCATGCTGGGTCTGGCAATGCGTCCAAACTTTGAAGTTTGTATGAAATCTCTTATCACAAATATCACAAGAATAGGGTTTTTCAGGGTTGTGGTACATATTGACATGACGATGAAGGCCTGCTGTTGACCTGAATATCTTAAGGCAATGTTTGCACTTAAACTTTTTGTTAGGCTTTGTTTCTTCCAGCTCACTATATTCGTCTTTGCTAATGTCAGAATCTGGGAAATCAGCATCACGGGGTGTAGGATTTGAGTTTTCCTCAAAATTGTCCTCAGACCCAGGGGAAGCATGTTCATCCACTTTGATTTTTTTGAGTGGTAGCCTTCTGTCTGCTTGAAACCTCCTTTTAGCTGGGAGTCTACTGAGATCCTTATGATCATCTTCTGTTTTAAAAGCACTGATCTTATTGGAAGATGATGAAGCATCCCCAACAGTAATTCTTATTATTTCAGAAGGCTCTGAAAGTGGACTGCTAGGTTCTGTTTTAATCCGTATTTCTCTAAGAGGTGAAGCGACCTCCCTGTCTCCAGACTGGGAGGCACTAAAGGACCTAAGGCGATGGGGGTACATTACATGTGTCTTGTCATCAGGAGCTGCCTCTCCTGAAGACTCTTTCACAGATGGCTTTTGTGACATTACATTTAACATTCTCCCTTGTGCGTTGTTCACCACTGAAGATCCTTGAGAAAACTTGAAGTCGACAGAAGGCGAATAAACAGGAACTTGACTATCCATGGACAATGACCTTCGAAGGAGACTTTTTACAAGCGGCCCACTCCTGTCAATACTTTGGTTCGCAGGACCAGATACCTTAGAGGGGATCACTAATCCTAACTTTGAATAGTATAGCAAATTCCTGTCTTCCCCTGGACCAGCTCCTTTTCCGGTCTCTCTCAACAAAAATGTGGATTCAGATGAGCTACGCAAGGATAAGACTGGTGGACAAGGTCTCTTCAAAGGTACTTCTGCTGCCTTTCCTCTTAGGAACTGATCACTTCCTCCTGCTTCATCTGCTCCCACTGCTTCCTCTACTGATGTTTTCTGTGACAATACTGCATTCCTTTTAGTTCTGCTTTGATCATCTGCTGTAGCCGAAGAATGTTCGTGGGATTTGGAGTATCTTAAGGAACTGTCTTTCAGCCATTTTCTTTCATTTTGCGATAAGCTATGTAGAAACTCAGTTGGCTGTGTAGATTGTGGCCGCTTAGGTTTGACAGCAACTGAGGACGAGGACTTAGAATTATGGCTTACATCATGTGAGGTTTGACCAAAATTTTTCCCCTGGGCTTCATTTTTGCTCTGACAAACTATGACACTTCTTTTCTGGGAACTGCTTTCATCATCCTCTTGGAAAAATATTTTCTTAATAGGACATGCAGGCAATGGAATTTGAGGACTTTTGGAAACAATGTTAGTAAGAAAGGAAATCCCGAGACTGTAGCCCACTTCTTGCACACCAGCAAGGCTGCTTTTCTCAACAAACAAGGATGATGAGTAAATGTAGTTCAATACATTGTCAAAAGTATCTGGTTCGCAAAAGTCAAGCTGAAACACTGATTGAGACTCATTTTCTTTTTTAGTGAACAGAGACTGAAAATATTCACTGCTGGCAGCCAGAACATTTTTATGAGCTCGAAATTTTTGGTCTCCCACTATAAGAACAACATCACAAAGTTGCCCTTTTAGTCGTTCCTCATTTAAAGCACTTAGGAGAGAAATAGCATGTGCTGGATTTATATAATGCAAGAGTCCCTCCATGATTTAGGTATACCTGGAAGACAAGAAAAAATAAAACCAATAGCGTTTAGGTACATTTACAAGAAAGAAAAAAAGGAAGGAAGGAAGGAAGGAAGGAAGGAAGGAAGGAAGCTGTAAAAGTACAGGATTCTTCTCCAGGAACAGGCTGAAAAGTCAATATATAAATAGTAATCTGTTTTCCTTTGGAGACAGAGGGAAGATGATATTCCTAATACACTATGGGAGTTAAAACAGCAATACATCGAATACATCGGCCCTGATTCAACTAACCTGGTGTGTTAACAAAAGCTATCACAATGGCTCCCTTTAGTGCTGTGTGGCCATTTCTCTTCCCAAATCCACGCTGGAAAGCCAGGTAAACCCCCAGAACAACATGAGGAAGGAGGAGAGGGGGGGATTTTCCATCTTGCAGCAATGCTTGCACACACAGAATGAACAGAAGAGCGCAAGTTGAATTCCTCCCACAGTAAGCCACTACAACAGGCCTGGCCTAGTGCACAGTAATTGATTTCATGTATTTGCTGCCATTTTAAACTGTTTTATATATACAATTGTTTAAACTGTTTTATATATGTTTTATTGTACTGCAAATCACTCCAGTATGCCTTATCAGTAGCAATTCATAAATGCAAACAACAACCAGATATGATTCTAGGCACATGGAAGCTAACTTATCTTTAAAAAAGGCACTCCAATGTAGTGATTACTACATACAGTAGCTAACAGAGTTCAAAAAATGTATTTAGGTATTCCCTCCTGTTCTATAACAAAAAATACCCAGTATATGAAAGCAAACTGCATGCAAACACTTAAAAGTCAGATTCGGGGGGGGGGGAGAACCCCCCCATAAATTTCTAAACAAATATTCAGGGCACAGTTCTAAATATACTTACTAAGGCAAAAGATCTAGTCAACACGGCAGGATTTATTACTAAGTAAACATGGATTGTGCTGTATAGTTTCAATCCCACTGTACACATGTGCAGCCTGGCTTGGATCGATACTAAATTAGTCTGTTCAAATTGTAATCAATATGACTCAAATCCCATTGCTTTCAATGGTAATCAAGCGCATCTAACCTAGTCTGGCTCCAGTCCAATATTTGGGAAACTGAGCCTTTTGTATCTTACATGTATAGCTTAAGGCAAGTATTGTTCCATCCTTTTTTTTTACCGACAGTCTCATGAAACAACTGTCGTAAGGATTACACGAACAACTCTTCTAAAAAGTTGTAAATTATATATATATGCTAGGCCAATGAAAATGAATTATGCAAACAATTATATAGGCAATCATATTATAATTTTGTTCCAGCCCAAGCAAGAAAACCCAAGAGGATTCTTCTTAAAAAAGCGAGAGAGACAAAAAGGTTACTGTTCAGTAAGATAGTGGACTGCTAAGTTAAGTCTCACTGAATTCAGAGGGAACTTTCCTCCAGATAAACATGTATAGGATTGTGTGTTAGAGCAAGGTTGACTCGAGTGTCAAGAGCAGGAGGGTGGAACACCTATATGTGTAATGAGTTATGCAGAAAAGAAGTGAAGAAAACTTTAGGAACAGTTCTTGTTTATATAATTCAGCAGTGGAAACCTGTGGCCAATGGCTGTAAATGATTAGAGATGTAGCCTAGCAACACAAACTGCGGGTTCCCTCTGCTCATTCATGTAAGGCTTGGCTACAGTTTAGCCTTGTATCCAAAATAGGCTAGCTTTTCTCCAGCTAATTTTACTATTATCCTCCAATGCTATGTCCTTTGGGAAAGCATCCCAGGGGCCATAGAGTGTTTCAGACCTCCCACTCCAAGGGTGAAGAGAGAGATTTGACCCCAGAGGGGAAGGTCCAACCTTGGGTAGCACCCGCTTGACATGAAAACCTCCATGGCTCTTGCCTCATTGACGATGGACTTCCAATATGAGAAGAGTCACAAAAGGGGCATGCTGGTGGCAGATCTGGTGAAGGCATGGATCTGAAAGACTCATAGCATCCCCAGCCCCTGGACACACTACTCTCCAAACCAGGGAAAACATATGCCAGCCCTGGAGCTCACCTAAATGATTTCCCTCCCAGTGGAAACAGTGGGAAGAAAACAGTTCCAAAATGGAGAGTGAAGGAAGGAGGAAAAGCCCAGAAAAGACAGAAGAACAGAAACTGTTCCTTCACCCTCACTTCTACCTTGCAAAGTGTGTCTAGCAGGGCTCTCATTCCAGCAGTGTCCCACCAACAGGTATGCTCTCTAAACCCAATGAAATTTCTCAAAAAGTATAATCTTAAAACAAATGTAATTTAAAAATAAAACATACCATAAGACCTTCCTTCCCTCTTCTTGAATTTAGAATATGCTCAAAAACAACAGAAAGATTCAGGATTCCATTTCTTCCTTAATTTGCAGTTACTTTCAGGTCTGCATCTCAGATGATCTGGGGGAGATAAAACAGCTTGCTTAAAAAATAATAATCAGTGTGTGAAAGTTTCACATTTTCAGGTGCTTTGCTCCTCCTCCATTACTGCGCTGCACAGGGGAAGAAACAAGCCACAAGCCAAAGCCTGTCTTGTCATAATGTGTGTGAACACATGGGCCTGTGGTTTGTTTCCTTCAAACGTCCACAAGTGGCCAGCCATGAACAAACATTTGCTCCCACTTATTCTGTCCATGTTCTTATATTACAAGTCAGGTTTTGGCTTTGTTTTCTTTTCCCCTGCTTAGCAGTGTCAGGAGCGAGAGGAGGCCCCTGAGCAAGTTGCAATCCATAGTTCTACCTCAGACTTATCAAGCACTTGCCTAGGTGTACAGAGGTACTGGAAAAAAGATGATCACTGTAGCACTAGCTGTATCTTTTTACCACCACTTCTGTACAGCACAGGAACATCCATTGTTTTTGGTTTTTTTTTAAAAAACATTTTTAAAGTGGTCAGCAACAGGCCAAGTGGGTCTCCTGGAGCTGGTGAGGCCCAGAATTTAGTTGACCATGCTGGGTACTGAAGCAAGACCTGTTTACCAATGTTGCTGTTCAGCCTACAGTATGTGACATCCTGCATAAACACCTGCACTGGTTTCTTGTCCATTTGCGTAAAAACACCTCACCCTCACCTTTGAAGTCCAGTCCTCCATGGCTTTGAACCATGCTATCTCCACTACTGTATCTTGATATATCACTACCCGTGGCATTCATTCCACCCTGCTAGCTATTTAAAGGTTTCCTGCTCAAACAACTGTGCCCTTTCTCCCTTCCACTCCTTATGTCAAGAATGTTCATACAGAACACCTTCATGATGCAACTTCTTTCTTCCTACAAAGGTTCCTTAAAACCCTCTTCCGTCAATATTTTTGGAGTACCACTTTAGTTCTCATCTCCTACTAAGCCTAAAGCACATGTAATTAAGCCCAACGCATACAACTGAACACTTTGCGAGGAAAAACCCACCCCACCTGCACTTCACATCTCTCAGCTGCTTTCCCCAGCTTAGTTCACTTCAAATATTAGAGAAGAGCATGGAGAAAGTAGCCTGCATTACTCAAGCACAAGAGAGGCAAAGTTGGGGGGGGGGGGTAATAGTCTTGTCATCAATCTTCATTTTAGCTTTTCACAACCCTGTCTTTGACACAGGCAGGACTTCGGAGGGAAACACTTTGTGGCCCTCGCTTGGAGCTCTATTATAACCACATTAGGTGATGTCTGACTTTGATGCCCAAGTATGCCTTCTGCCTCACCTTGGGAGCACAGGATGGTCACTCTGAGTTGGGGATTCTCTTTCCTGTGGTGTGGCCAAGAAATTCACACCAAGGGCTTCTTCTCCATGACTGCCTTTCCAGTGAAATGGCAAAGCATGCTGGGAAAGGAACAGCTGCACTCCACCAGCACTTTTGTTTCACTAGGATTTTTGATTGTTTTAACTTTGTGCCCTTGTGTGACTGAAGTGGGAAGGGGGCAGAGCAGAAGTGGTCCGTTTTTATTAACACATGCTTCTTCCCCTGACTTGGCCCATTGTCAGAAAAACTTCAGTGAATGCCCTCATTGCCTTGAAGTGTGATGGCTGCGCATAAGCGGCAGGGCCTTTTCAGTTGTGGCACCTACATATAAAGCTACTTTATCCAGGAAAACCTGGCCATCTCATTTACTTGAATTTCATCATCTTGTTCAGACCATTTTAGGCAGGATATTGGCTGAAATTGATGGCACTGTTATTTTGTCATCTGCTCCTGCAATGAGCAGTAACCCTGTATTCCTCAGACTCTTTTGTGTTACTTTGTGTGTTATGGGGTTGTTTTATTTGTATACACAATCAGTTTTCACTTAGATCACTAGATACCATTGTATCATATTGGGACATACATTTGCTAGATGTATCACAAAACTCAAGTTCCACATGAAGCCATTTTGGCGCATCTGCTTGGGCCTACTGAAATTAAATCTAAACAGAATGCTTTATTTGTATGGGCTGGTTATCGTTATTCAAAAGATGGCTGGGCAGCACATAGGACATGGCCAGATGCACTTTATTTTTGTGTATCCCAAGGCTGGCACCTTGTAATGAAAACAGTTCTGGGATTGAAGTAGCAGATTCTATAGCTGATCTAGCTGGATCTCAAGTTAGTTCTTGTTGATCTGTGTGGCTGGATTTGGCATCAGTATGGTTGAGTTGATTTCAGCAGGCAATGGTATTTGATAGCACCACACTGTATTTCTTTATCACATTCATAGCCTAACTTTAAACGACAAAAGTCCCCTTCCCCTGGCCCAAGATATATATACACCATAAAATCTTCTCCTCTTTGGTACCATAAATCTGAAGTGAGACTAATTGATTTTGAAGCAACTGTAACTCTCCTAGCTCTTGCCAGAATTTACATTGCAAAATATGAGAAGATCAAAGTGTGTGTTCAATTAAAAGTCTGATTGGAAAATAAATGACAAGTAATAACATGCATTAAAATGCACATCTAAGAAGACATAGATCAACATGAGAATAAGTCCACAGAGCACTGGACTTTTTCATAAGTCAATAGAATGAGTAAATTGAAGATAATATTTACCCTTACAACTCAATCACAGTGATTTGATCATTAAACAGCTCTTTCATTTGGGGGCTCTCCATTTTAGATGTTCTGCTTTATTTTATCTCATTTTCGATTCTACTCACCATTTTTAAAGAATTTATCTCCACATATTCTTCCACTGTCAGCTATCCATTATTAACTTATCAATAATCTTAATAGATTATTTATCTGTGCATATGCCTTTGTACTATTTCTTATTTCTCTCTTCTTTTACTTTTTGACTATAAAGCAATGATGAGACAATGCTATCTTATCTGAATCAATCACATGACAATAAAGCACATTTCTGATTTTAAAAATAACAATAAAAAATCATCACAATATTACAGCAAGGCTTCAATTCCATACTAACTTACCTGGGAGTAAGCCCATTTGAAGTCTATGGGGCATACTTTAGAGTTGACATGCATAAGATTGTACTGTAAAATACAAAAATCGGGGAGTTAACAAAGCAGCAGTAACCTAGACCAACAAGGACAAACCTTAATTCATAGTTTTTTAGGTACCAGTGTAAGTTGACCCCATAACTATTTTCATTAAGAGGGGTCAGCAAGTGATAAAACAAAAGCAAAATCAAATCTGGCTATTATGACCAAAGCGCTCCCCAGAATCCTCCTGCATAACTAGAACCAACCCACGTGTATGTTGGTTTGGGGGAAAGTATGTCACAGGGTGCAGATTCTATTTGTGTTTGAACCTCCAGCTCCGAATGCTAGCATCTCAAGAAATGTAAAGCACTTATGAGAGGGCACATTAGCACCCTTTTCCTCCTGCAGAGAGCAATTCCCCCCCCTGCTCCTTACCCAGAATGACATCATAAGGCTCAACAGCCCACCACACCCATTTTCCTGCGCACGCTCACAGAGCCCTCTTTCACCCCACCCACAGGGACTACCCCGAGCATAGCGGGTGTGCGGTCAACTGTGTCCGTATGGGCAACGCACAGGCGCAGTGAAAAGAAGTAACCATGCACCGAGAGCGGGCAACAGACATGCGTATTAGACACCCAGAGGAACACAAGGGCATGCGTATTTCGTACCATGAGCGAGGCTGCTGGGATCAACGCATGCGCCGCAAAGGGGTGGGACCCCGTTTCGTAACCTGCGCAGGCGCAAATGCCAGCTCAGGGACCGCAGCCCTTACACGGTGGAGGGGGGGAAAAACATACCTCAGAGTTACGTCAGGAAAAGACGCCTTTGTGCATGGGGAAACCCACGCCTTTGTGCAGGGTGGGGGGAGACCCGCCTTGAGCAGGCAGGAACTGGGGCCCGCTACTCACCTTCTCCGCCGCTGGACGGGCTCCCCCCTTCCTTCCCCCCCACTCTCCGGCCGCCTCCTTTTACGATTCACCCGCGCGCGCTGCCGCCACCGCCGTGATTCCATCCATCTTGAATTTGACGTCATCCCACACCAGGGATGAGGTCATCGCAGTGAACGCTCGTCACGTGCGCAACATTCCGATTGGTCAGCGCCAGGCGGGGACGGCGGGGGGGGGGGCGGCGGCGGCAGGAGAGCATAAATTACCCGAAATGGCGGTGGAGCGTGTTTGTGTTTAATGGGGTGTCATAGCAATTGCGGGCGATGTTTCTCCTCCCCACAGCCAGCGAGCGCTCCCTGCCTTGGCCGCCTGAGCCAAGTAGGGGAGCGGGCGGCGCTGGTCGTTGCTAAGGGCGGCGGGAACTCAGCAGGTCGCTGAGGAGGAAGGAAGGAGGAGGAGGACTGAGGGACATGAAGCCGACCTAAGGCGTCCCCCCCTTTTTGAAAGAATGAGGAAGGGAGTCTTTCCTCTGTGGATTCCCCTTAGTAAGCACTTCCCGCGGCAGGATACGCCACACGCGCGCGCGCGCGCCCCTGCCAAATAAAAACTCCCGGGTGGAAACTTGCTGCCTGTGTGAGTTCTGAAGAAAGAAGGAAGGAAGGGGTGGGGAATGAATATCTTTCCAGCAGTCTTTGTTTTCTTAATAAAATGCCGCTTGTGCCTTGGGAAGCGCCAATAATAAGTGGCATCTCTTTTCGTCCTCCTGGAGTCAAAGACTTCATAGTGCGAGCTGGGTCTTCCAAGCGGCCGGCGCCCCTGCTGAGCGCGTTTCAGTCTTGCAGCCCTGCTGCTGATCAAGGCGAGGTTCCCCTTCCCACACGCAAATGCAGAGCGAAACGAGGCTCTGATTCAGCGCCAAGTTTATTTTCAGGGAGTTTACACAGGCGAGGCTTTTCCGTGCCTCGTATCTAATGCGAATCACAAGCCTGCTGAGCAGCTGGATTGCGCCTTTGAATTTTATTTGTTTCTTAAAAGCACACACAAGAAGTGAAAATAACTGGCACAGGACAAGCGCAAACATGCTTTTAGCATGCGTGAAGAAGAATTCATGCTGCTCTCCCATGATTTGTGAGAACTGCGAAATGACAATGCAACTTAGTTGAGTTGTGGTTTTCAGTTTCTGTAGCTGTCCTTGTTACCAGGGAATCTTGATTCGGTGCATTCTCTGTATAAGTTTTATTTTATTTTATTCAGTTTGTATAAGTTATATTCATTAAGTTTGTCATCCAAAGTAATTTACAACTAAACAAATAGACAATAAACCCCACATAGATACAGTAAGATTGCAACCCCAGGAAAGGAATAGCGTCGTAGGTAGAGCATTAGACTCTTAATCTGAAGGTTGGGCAAAAGATTCCTGCATTGCAGGGACCCTCATGGTCCCTTCCAGGTCTACAATTCTCTGATAACTTAGGTGCGGGTTATGTTCTGGGGTGGGATTGCCAGAGTAATTTTCTCCAGAATCCTGAACCCTTTCCACCACTTATTTATTTATTTATTCATTCATTCATTCATTCATTCATTCATTCCATGCTTGTAAAGCTGGATGTGCACAAATTAAATGTGTGTAAATTGTGGGCTTACTATATATTGAAACCAAGAGGAAAGAGAAATACAGTAAAAGCATCCCACCCACTTCTAAAAGCTACACGTAGTTAAAGGCCAATTTATAAAGTTTTTGTCTGGCGCCTGAAGACAAATGATGGGGAGAGCATTCCACAAGCATGGAGTCACTGCAAAAAAGGCCCGTTCTTGTATTGGTGCCCTCTGGACCTCTTGTAGAAGAGGCACATGAAGAAGGGCCTCAGATGATGATCACTGAGTCCAGGTCGGTTCATAGGGAGAAGCGGTCCTCGAGGTATTGCTGTCCTGAGCCATTTAAGGCTTTATAGGTCAAAAGCAGCACTTTGAACTGGTTCCGGAAACTAATTGGGAATCAGCGTGGTTGGGCCATGATTGACGTCATTTGCTCAAACTGTATTGCCCCTGTGAGCAATTCTGCACCAGTTAAATTCTGTACCAGCCACTGAATTCTGCGCCAGTGGAAGTTTCTGAACTGTCTTCAGACATTCTCACATATAATGTGTTGTGGTGATCTAACCTAGAGATTAGATTTTTCTGGCGCTCTCTCTTCCCACTTCCCACCCTGTCAACCCCGTATTGCCTATTACAATAACGTCTCAGACTATAACCAGGGGAACTCGCTGAAACAGTTCCTGTACCTCTCCTGTGGGTGCCATTGCCAGGATAAGAGAAAAGGGGGGCATTTATGGGGAGTTCCAGCCCTTCTTTCTCTGTATGTTCTTTTGTTCCTCATGAAAATCTTTTAATAAAAACATTTTTAAAAAACCTTAACCACTTGTTCTCACTAGCCTAGCTATTGTACTGGAAGGCAGTTAACACACCACCTGGGAGGACTCTCTCTCTCTCTCTCTCTCTCTCTCTCTCTCTCTCTCTCACACACACACACACACACACACACACACACACACACATCCCACAGGCCAAAGCACATTAATGTACTTACAGTTGTTTACATATTGCATTTTTTTTATTGTTTAGCTGTTACAAATTACTAAAAACAAATTGAGACTTAGAGACTGTCTTCCATCTGCAACACATTAACTCAGTGGACATCTGGGTAGATGTGCATAGAATTATGGCAGAGTATTTCAGAGATGGATGAAATCCAAAGAAAATTAGCTATGTTGCAATTTTATTGAAGTAAAATTGATCTGGACACATACAATCCTGTTGATTCAAACGGGATTTGCTGTACAATCTGAAAATGCTTAATACTGAATTCAGTGGAACTGTTTGTGAGTAAGGTCTACCAAACTTCCTTTGGTTTATGTCCATTTTTTTGTAATATACTGAACTATCAAAACACTCCTGAGGTACAAATTCTAAAATTTCAAAGCAAAAATTCCATTTTACTTTTTAAAAAACAGTGCTCATACCATAAGTGTAGAGAAGTCAAACACACACCCTGAAAAAAAGTCAATGAAAATGGTAATTGTAAACATTTTTTCTTCATTAGTATAGTAGTTATGTACAGCTGTTATTTTCCTGTTAACAAGGCTTTAGGGATTAGGTTTCTTGGCAGGACTTGCAGTATAGTAATGGAACACCATTTCTCTTGATTGTAGTGTATAAAAGGTTTGTGCATATAACATTCAGAAAGCTTTAAAGAGAAAACCTTAGGCTTATTTTGTGTGTGTCCTCAAAATGTAAAAAAAACCGAAACCGCTCCCTGCCAATAGAAAGCTAGCATATCATGAATAAAGATTTTATTCTAGCATTCTCTCTGCTCATAGAAAGTTAAAACATTAGGAAGAAGGCTGAGCTAAGAACCAAACGACGTGATGTGGGATATCTAGAAAGGTTTTCTCATGGTTGGTTTATTGTTAAAGCAGTGGGGGGCGGGAATCGGGACCTCAGCACAGGAGAGGAATTTAACCTTTTCTTCTGCCATTTTTCTGATCTAAATTATCCCACCAAAATGCTATTTGTCTCATGTGGATTTAGCAGACTTTCTTTTTTCTTTTTCTTTTTTTTGGGGGGGGGGGGGGAGGGATATAATCAGGACTGGCCTGAAATGTTTTGCTTTTCTGAGGTGTCCTCCCTGTTCCACAAATGGATTGGTAGATGATGATGTGACAGCATCTTCCACTGTGCCTGACCTCACCAAAATTTGCTTCCCGCTCCACCTGCCCCCTGCCCCCTCAAATAATGAGTGCGGTAGCTGCAATGCCAGCATGTGTTTCATGAGCACAGCAACACATGGGCAATACTTTCTGGAGTGCATGGCTTGGGCTGTTTGCCTCTCTGCTGACCTGGTCAAGTGCCTTTCCTAAAGGCACTGTTGGCAATACGTTGCAGAAAAACAGCCCAGGTCAACAAGAAACAAGCACTTTTGCCTCTAGGGCACCCCAGCTCAGGAGGATGGGAATAGTGCAACTGGGGAACCCTCAGTGGAGGCTGATACCTCTGCCTATTGGTAGGGCTGGTGCTGGGTTGCATAGTTTCAGTCAGAAAAATGGTGGTGGCAGCAAGGGACTGGATTAAACCTCCCCTCCCCTTGCATTGCAGTCTCAGTCTGATTCTCCTTAACATGCATGTCTGTTTTGACCTTAAGAGCAAAAATACAAGATATTGATAAAGTGGACCTCCTGCATCAAACTTAGATTAACGCTAAAAACTCTTCCTCTGGCAGGTTTTCATGCACACAAATTTTTTCTATACTGGGGATTTGTTAAATTATTATTTCCCTACTCCCAATGAACTACATTTTTGAAAGATGTACAGCACATAATATATTTGACTCAGTCTTTAAAGTCTGTTTTGAAGTGGTTGTAGGCTTCCTCTAAGGATGTCCTTGGAGCTGTTCACAAACAGTTGACTCTTTTTTAAATATCACTTTGTAGTTTCAGTTATGATGTGATGGCCTAAACATCTTTCAAGACCTGGTGGCTTTCATTGTAAAAAACTTCTTTTAGCGTGTTATTTAAGCCTGAAAGCGTGAGATGTCTGGTGAATAACAGTCATACAAACGAGCTGTCAGCCCATTTGACAGAATTTGCTCTGTATCTGATGTGTTGCAGAGGTGAAAGAATTTTATTTATGTAGATTTTTATCTTTAGCGTTCTTGACCACAGGGTGGGTTACAAACATTTGCAAACATTGCATTTCACTGGAGGATAAGATAAAACTAATGCTCCAATTACTTACATTTCTTAAAACCAATAGCTGCTATGAAATCACAGTATTTAAAAGCACGGGGGGGGGGGGGGGCGGGATCGGAGGGACGGACCTGGAGTTGATGGCAAAAAGATTAAACCATTACTGCAAACCCCACAAGTGCCCCTATTTTCCAGGGACAGCCCCTGATTTACAGAAGCCATCCCTGTTTCTGATTTGAATCCAGAAAGTCCTGCTTTTCCTATTTTCATGGGAGAAATGTAGGGTATGAAGTTATGTGACTCCAAAACCAAGGAGATAAGTAGCTATATAACCTTTAAAAGACATATGAAGGCAGCCCTGTAAGTATAGCTACATTTTTAAATGTTTCATGTTTTATTATGTATTTATATATAATAAATATATTTATTAAATATAAATACATGGCTGGGGCAGCCTAGTCAGATGGACAGGGTATAAATAATAACATCATCATCATCATCATTATTATTATTGAATAGGATGTCCCAATTTTCATCAGATAAATTTTGGAGGGTATGTTAGTACCAGCTAGACTTCCAAAAGGAGGACATTCCACTTTCAAGGTGTCGCCACTAGGAAAATCCATTCTCCTATCTATATATCTCAGCACTACAAAATTATGAATAGATTGGAAGGAAGCACATACTGTTTGATGCACCCTGGGGGAGATAAAGTTAACAATTTTCTTCTCCCTAAAGTTTGAATGAATTTAAGTAAAAAATCCAGGTATATTTAGATAATGGATGCTTACCCCTTTCTTGCGTGGGTGTATAAAGCCTGTGTAGAACTCTGAAACAAAGGCTGTCAGTAGCTGAAAATAATGTTGAATTTTCTTAATCCCTTTTAGCAACTACAAACTTATATTTCCTTATAGGTTAAATTTCCTTGAAGTAGCTGCTATTGATGTTGACAGGAGAGCTTATCAGATTCAAGCTTAGCTTCTGGTGAATGCAAATTCACTGTCTTATACTTAACTATATTTGTAAACCTGTCAGTTTTGCGGCTGCTACTTTGCTTTATTCAGCAGTATTAGCAACTGAGCCAAAATAAATCATAATTTTTTAAAAAAAGACATGTAATGAACACAGGATATGAATTGCCTGTGGGATTTGCCCCTGATAGTTCACAAACTGTAATTTATCATTTAGCTCTTTGCAAGTGAATCACCCACATGAGAAAAATAAAACTATTCCAAATTCGGTTGTCGGTGTCACACTGCCTTTGGGTATTTACATGTATAAAACAAAAAAATACTGGGGTGTTTTTGTTTACAGATATAAAAAACCCCATAGTAAATGGACACTTTATAAATATACTGATTTAAAAGCACATATATGTTTGATTTTGTTTTTATAATCATTATGTAACATGTTTTACTTGAATACAAAAGTATGGAAAGGATAAACAAGTTAATAAGGTGCTATGGGAGCTGTGCAGGTTATGGCTTGTTAAAGTCAGAGCCCTGAGTTACATGCGCAGAAGAAGATGCAAGGTCATTTAGAGAAGGTCATGTCTTCTCAGTGTACTAATGGAGTGTCCAACATTACAGAGGCTTCCATTAATTTACATTTCCACTGCTTCTCACTATCTCCAGTTATCCATACCTCCCGCCCAAACACATGCACATCATAGGCCAGCAATTATACTACAAACAAACTTTGGATATTGATAGGAACTAGCAAATAAGAGAGTTTTGTTTAAAACAAGGCTTATAACGTATTAGGATAGGTGTAATAGTTTTTAGAAGTGAGGAGATATGCAGATAAATATCCTTAAGATGGTAGCTGTGCTGTCTTTACACATACCCAAAATTATTTTCAGATCAGCTTAATGAACTTATGCAGTTATGGGCCATATGTTAAGCATGCAGACTAGATAATAAGGCACAGACAATTGCTCTTCCAAAACAGATGAACTCATCCCTCTCCATCTATTTGCTTCATAAGGATAGAATCTGCCTAACACATTTGGAGCTAGTTAGGGGTAATATGATAGTATAGTTCAAACTCACTGATGAAAAAAAAATATTTGGGTGCCTGAACCAGGGATGTCCCATCTTTTTAAGACTGCTGGACAGTTGGCAGTGGTGGGGTGTGATAGGCCTTAGAACCTAGCTACTGGCTTCCAGGAGGGAGGTTCTGTGATGGAGTGAGATGACACAAGCAGGATACATGAAATGAGAATGAGTTTGCTGTATTGTTTTTGGTCTGAGTGCAGATTCAGAATGGGATGTCCATTAATACTACTCATTTCAGAACATTCTTTTCTTTTACGTTCTGTAGTTTCCTACAGCACAACAGAACAGGATGGTGTACAGCAATATTCAGTTCTTCAACAGCTGATACCATTTAATTGAATGGATAAGTTCCTGTTATTTTAGTATCAACATTTCAGTTTTAGTTCAACAAATCCACCTTACACCACCTTTCACTTCAAGAAGAAAAAGTATTATTCCCTGCTACTCTGGGTACTTCCAAATGGCTTTTATTTTTCCTTTTGCCATGGGGGTGGGTGGGTAGGTGTGCAGGCAGGGATCTGACACCTGCAAGCCATATTGGGTCTGTCTTAATCCTCAGTAATTCTAATCAGGATGGTCTAGAGGAGATCAGAGAGGTGGGTTTGTCCAGAGAGTGGTGCAAATATAAAAGCAACCAATACTTACAACTTTGTATCTTCAAGTTTTGTTTTGTTTTTTACAGTTAGTGTTACCAGCAAATAGTGGTCAGTAACAAACCACACAACCAATAAACAAGAAGCTGCTTCATGGATGAATTTCATTTTACTTTGCATTCAAATAAATGTACATAAAGAAATGAAGCAGAGGGAAGAAAATAGAAATGGTTGGGACAATTGAATTTAGGGAATGGAAGGAAAGGTTCAAATATTTTGTGTATCATGATAAGGAATCTGAGGTGTGAATTGAACAGAATGTAACAGATTTTTAGAAAATTAAGACAAAAGTAAAAGACTACCAATCATATTCAAGAAGTAAAAAATGCCCCAAAGGGTAGGAAAATCCCCCACCTGACAAATTATGCAAAAGGGTGTTGAAAATATTTTCTGTTGTCCAAAATGGCTGGCAAATCTATTTTGAGTCCTTCAGTGAAAACCTCTTTTGACTTGTTTCCACGGCACTGAAACATTCACTATAGTAACCGTAGCCAGGGGGGAATCGCATCCTCAGGGGATATGAAAGCTCCTCTTAAAGGTAAATGGAAACATTGCTTAATCAAATTCATTTATCTTTTGATTGAGACCACTTGCAGCACAGAATTTGAACATGCATATAATGCTGCAAATAGGACTAATCCTACAAGGAAAACCAAAATACTTTGTTCCCAAGAAAACTCACGTGCATGCTGTAGAAGTTAAAATGAAAGGTAGATAAGGCTAAGAAAACCAAACAGGGACTGGTGCTGCATATGAACTCCTGTCCATAACAGGAGTTCTCATCTTATTGCCACACAACCTTCATGTCCTACCAGGTCTAACTTCAAACAGCTCTGCTAAAAGTCCTCTTTTCCATTTAATCACACACAGTGTGCTATTTTTGAGCTGTAATTCAGATGATACTGTTGAGGTGATCTTTCTTCTTGTGCTTTTATCCAGAAAGACATTTGCAGCATGTTTCAGAGCCACACATTCTTCCCTTACTCATTCCACGCTCCCCTAATCTCAGGGAGCAGATTAGAACAAAGGAGGGGACACACAGAGAGACTAGGAGATTGAGAGACAGAGACACAGAGAGAAGGGATTGGCTCTGCCAACATGCACCCCCCCCCAGAGATTACCTCCCTCCTAAAGTGGGGCCCTCAACGGCACACAGGTTCCCCATGATGAAACATGATGGTGGTTTCACCCTCTGACTCTTAACCACTCCTGCTCTCCCCTAAAGAAGTCTCTTCCCTGGGTCCAGTTCAATCTAGACTACACCCCAGCTTCCATTGCTTCTTTCACAAGGGGTTGGAGCTACCCTCTAATCCTGCTAACCCCCCACCCCATGCTATACTCATGTACTTGTTTTTATAGACCAGTCGACTTTCGTGGAAGCTGGCTACAAATAAGTGAGGTTTAATCAGGGTGTTATTCTGCAAGCGACTACATCAGGTTGCTGAGGACCAGGATTAGTAATTGAGATGCAAGCATTCCGTGGGGAAAGTGTTAATGAACCTCCACAGGCAAGGGACTGCCTAGATTCTCTCTTTGTTCTGAGGCCAATCACTTTACCTGTACACTAAGGAGAAAAACGAGGGCATTTCTGCTTTATTTCCTAAAATCTGGATGTAAAACCAACTGCTATTTTGTTCCCTAGGAACAATGATATTGCAAAAAACGATGAGGACCTTTAATTCAGTGGCTAGGATCCTTGCTGTGTCCGTCTTCATTCTGTGTACCACTACAGGGCAGAGAACAGTTAACACCTTTACAGGCAAGTAGCAAAACACTTTACTGATACCTACATAGTTTCACGTTTAATTTTAATTTGGACGCGGCACTGAACAGTGCTCTTCAAAAATCTACTTTTACCTCAGGAACCATTTATTTTCAGGACAACTCTTGCGATTCATCCTAGCTCATTGGCGATTATGGATTTAGTGCTTGGTGTTTTTTGGATATAGGATTCTGGGTGGCAAGTGAAGCAGCTTTTTATCATGAAGCGCCTTGAAAAAGATGCGAACCAGGGTCATTATGCTATGTAAACTATAGACCAGAGAAACTGACTCTGCAGAATTATCTGAGAATTTGTGGATGTGGAGGTTTTTCAGTTCTGTTTCTAGCTCTGGAATCCTGTGATCCCGTTCTTGATTGGGGTGGTGGTGAGGTTAGCTTAGTAAGCAAGACTGGCTAGATCAGTTGTGGTGAGGCTTTCAACAAGAGATGTGATGAACAGGAGTGAAGGATGTTGCACCTGCAAATGTGTGTGCTGACCTTTGTTTTCAAAACAGTTGGTTGATGGGTCAGAACCATGAAAGGACCCAGAATACGGCCCTCATGGGATCACCATGCTGTTTTGCCTAATCATGGATAGGAACAATAAGACTGTGTAGCTCTTCTGTTACCACTGTATTCAGATCAATATTTAAACATTGGTTTAATTTCTTATTGACCCTTACCATCTAGACTGGGCTATGATTTCTGAATAATTAGAAATATTTGCTGTTCTAAAAGTATATCCTTAAAAGTTGAAAGCTTTTGCAGACAGCTGCATTCTGAATGAATTAAAACCAGTAAAAAAAAATTTTAAATTGTCCAGTAGCACCTTAGAGACCAACTATGTTTGTTCTGGGTATAAGCTTTTGTGTGCATGCACACTTTTTCAGATACCTTAAAAACTTAGTTGGTCTCTAAGGTGCTACTGGACAATTTTTATTTTTTTTAAATTTATTTTGACTACATCAGACCAACATGGCTACCTACCTGAATTTAAAACCAGTAGTTTCATTACAGTGGTAGCCACTATGAATCCTATAAGATTGTAGCCTGTGCGGTGGTGGTTGTGTAATCAGTATCATTGGTTCAGAATGTCAAGATTTTGAGAAAGAAAACCGAAGCTACATGCTTCTCCCTCTCCCACCCATGCTTCTGTTCTATAAGGCTATTGAATAACACTGTGCCCTGAGCTGCTATTTGCTGCAGGAGGCCTGACTTATCTCATTATTCGTAATTTGTCCCAACATTAAAAGTGGAGACTTTGAATCCTCAGCTAGTGTACATAACTTTATTCCCAGACATTCTGCAGTAGCCTTCCAAATACTGAATTTTGCAGAAACTTATTCATAACAGAATGACAAAGGAGAAAAGAAAAACAGGTGGATAGGAAAAAAGAAGGGTAAATATGTGTTGTAAAGGTAAAGGTAAAGGTACCCCTGCCCGTATGGGCCAGTCTTGACAGACTCTGGGGTTGTGCGCCCATCTCACTCAAGAGGCCAGGGGCCAGCGCTGTCCAGAGACACTTCTGGGTCACGTGGCCAGCGTGACATCGCTGCTCTGGCGAGCCAGAGCTGCACACGGAAACGCCGTTTACCTTCCCGCTGGTAAGCGGTCCCTATTTATCTACTTGCACCCGGAGGTGCTTTCGAACTGCTAGGTTGGCAGGCGCTGGGACCGAGCAGCGGGAGCACACCCCGCCGCAGAGATTCGAACCGCTGACCTTTCGATCGGCAAGTCCTAGGCGCTGAGGCTTTAACCCACAGTGCCACCTGCGTCCCCCGAAATATGTGTTGGCATCACCCCAAAGGGGTGTCATTCTTTCGCATGACATTTCCACTGGTTATTTGCCACAGTATATATATCATGTGTTATTTAACCAATTACCGTAAGTATGCCATGTGTAATTTACTTTACCTGCTGTCTTCACACATTGTTAGCAGTTTTAGTCTACTGAATATGGTATATTTTTTTACCCAAGAACAATATTGCAAGACTGTAAGACATTTGATTCACATAACCTTTGTCACAGTCTCCAATGGATGTAGTAAATCAATATTTCCAAGAATCATGATATATTCCTGTTGCAAATAATCTGTTACAAACTTGGAAGTTTTCTGCTATTGCTAGTTGACAGGATAGCACTTTAATTTTCAGAAATATGTTTGCTTGCACAGGTGAAAAGTACTGCCAAGGTGATAATCAGTCCATAATAATAAACCTAGTAATCACCTTCTTACGGTCATACTGGAAATTTCAGCTTGTAGCTGGTTAAAAGAATCCATCCAACAAAACACATTTTAATTAGTTTAATGGCAGTCTAATCCTTGTGTTTGGAAGCTATAGAGCAGTAAATGCTAATTTGTAAACATTTTCTGAATTGTCCCTAGCAACCCTACACAGGGGAATTGTCCTTCTCTGAGTGCTGAACTCTATGCTCTGAACTCTAGGCTGTAGGACGGGTGGGATAGATTTTGAATAAAAACAACAACAACAACAACAACAACAACAACAACAACAACACAATACATAATAAAACAGGATTTTAGCAAATGTATAGGACTGCTGATCACACTTGGATTTCCTTCCAATCTTTCTGATTGATGTACACATAGTTGCAAGGAGATCCCATTTTGCTATAGACTTGGCAATATAATAATAATAATAATAATAATAATAATAATAATAATAATAATATTTATACCCCGCCCATCTGGCTGGGTTTCCCCAGCTACTCTGGGTAGCTCCGAACAGAATATTAATAATAATACTAATACTAATAATAAAGTGACAAAACATCAAACATTAAAAACTTCCCTAAGTTTCCCTGCTTAGCATTAGACATAGAATACCACTTCATTCAAGGAAAGCAAGTTGAAAGAAAATTTACTCTTCCTTCAAAAACATGAACTAGAACTAAATAAAGATTTAAAATGTTTAAAGTTACTTCTATCTTTACATTAATTCTTGCACTTGTTGTTTATTGGCCTGGCTGTCTTTCTTCTGAATCTCCAGATTATTAGAGTACATGAAAAAATAGATTAAACCTAGACATACTCATTCTTCCTGTAAATCAACTGAAATTCATTGGCTCTACTTTAAGCATGATGGGAAATCTGGATCCAACCTAATCTGTTTGAACACACACACCAATAACAAAACAGTGGCTGGTCACCTGCAGTTGTTCCCAAGTACATTGATAGGTGAGTGCTTTTGAAAAATCACCTACTGTGTCACTAATTCCTATATCACTCTGTCTTTCTTTCTCTCTAGAGAAAGGTCTCTCCTTGCTCAGCTACCATTTATGCAATTATACTATAGACAAAAATGTGAACAAAATGGTTGCCTATCGAAAGTCGTATGAAAAGGAAACACTATGCGGAGGGTGGATTCCGTGGAGGACTTGCACCAAAACCTATTACAACGAAGAATATCATCCTGTCACCGTCCCAGAGAGTATGAATCTGACAGATTGTTGCAGTGGGTATGAGCAAGTTGGTCTCTACTGTGCCTTATGTAAGTATTCAATGAAAAATGAAAATTAGAAGAACTGCAAAAATACAACACTAGAATACCTGCAGATGCAGCTTTGAGTCAGCTCACTCCAACCTGGGCATGTGGGCTTTCAACACAGTGGGACATGAGACAAGTTAGCTTTGTACACACTTAACCTATACCAGAACTGTGACTTTTGCATATAGGCTCTCTTTATGCGGCTGTGTGTCAGCCACAGTAATCATTACAGTCTATATGTGTCATGAGGGAAGCTGTTGGGGCCCAGAGCTTGCTCTTGGGTGAACTATCAGCGCATAGGTAATCTTCATGCTCAGGCTGTGTATGAACAAGTCTCAACGAAACCTGTGGGTTTCAGCTATTTTAAGGGGGAAGTATTCACAGGTCAGATCAATTATTAAATTATTACTGCTCTGGCAGCTGAGGTTAAAATAGATCTGTATAAAACAGCATGTCATTTGTATCTAAACTCTGTTTTAGTTGGAAAGGCTTAGTAAAGATAACCTGCTTTCAGATTAGGCTCCGGAAATTTTGTTGTTACCTGCTTGATGATCATATCCAAAAGACGTGTTGCATTTTGTATGTCTCATATAACACTCACTCACTTCTGTTATCATTGAGTTCATATTAACTCAAAGGTCTTTTTTAAAAGGTATCATCATCATCACCACCATTAATAGTTTTTATTTAGTTTTAAATGGGGTGGCTTTTTTTTGGGTACTAAACATAAATGTATACCTAAGCAGCAACACAAAGCAGAACATATTCTGTAGGAACAAAATTTCCATTAGCCTGAACAAGGAAGTGCTGTCTCTCAATCTGCCCTTCCATCAAAATAATCTATCAAGGAAAAGGAAGTAGAATATTTTATATGAAAGATTAGCACATGCTATTAGCATCTATGAAGGCAAAATAAATTAAGAGAACCATTCTGAGGCCTGCCTCTAAAATAGTAATGGGTAAACTCCCAAGCTCAGTTTTGGTGATTCCAAGTTTTCTTGAAAAGTGATCTGCAGAAAAAGAATAAGAAGAAGGGGGAAGGAGGGAAGCGATCTGGGAAAAAGTCCTATATTTTGCAGGAGTCTCATCTCCATTTGTAACACTGGTGCAGACACTCTTGTGTTTCTGCAAACATATATGTGTATTGTCAGATTGCTCCCTGGGAATGGAAGTTTCCAGCACTTGTGATGGTGGACAGCTGCTTGAACATTGAACTGTTTCCCCTCAAACAATTGCACTTGGGAACATGAGAATGTTGGGGACAATAAAACATTGTCTTGTTTGGTAGAAACAAATTGATCCAAATAAAGAAAATGTTTATCAAATGAATGGAAGCTTATTAAGATGGTCTGGTCACATAGTTTACAGCAGTTGGCCAGTGAGATTAGGGGCTTGGCAATAAAAATAAAATGTGTTTTGTGAATCTGCCTACAAAGAATATGCCGTTTTTGTTAATGTCATTTCATAGTAAGCAAAAGAGCTGCAGTCATGTGCAGAAAAAACTATTGCAGAGGTGCCTACAAAGCAGTTGGGCTTGTGTGGTCCATTGAATGCTGACTGTACGTATGCAAAATCTTTTCTAGCTGGAGAAGAGCATCTGAGAGAAATGCTGGCTGAGTCATAAGCTAGCTCAGCATTACAAGCTTAACAAAATTATATTCTGAGTCATAGAATTGTAGGGTCATCTAGTCCAATCCCTAAATCAGACAATTGAGAACTTCAGTGACATGAGCTTCTACTCTAAATGTGGGCAGGCACCTAGACACAAGTTGCCCTTGGGTCCTGGTGGAGCAGAAGCTCTTCTTGTCGTTAGGTTAAAGAAGCTTTCTAAATTCTGAATTTCTTACTCATTAGGGCTGTCCCATTAAGCTTCAGCAGTGCATGTTTCATTTGTCTCCTTCAGACCGTTCTTTCTAGACTTCAGAGCCTTAGTCACAGCTTCTGTGAATGGTAATGCACTGTCTAGACATGGTCTTAAATAAATGATGAAAAGAGGAAGTTGACAACTAGTGAGATGAATTAACAGCATGTCACTAAACTACGGTTAATGTTTTCTCTTATGTTAGAACCCAGACAAAGCTAGTTTGACTAAGTGATTGGAGCTCAGAGTTCTGTGGGGCTCTTCGGTGAGAATTTTCCCTTGATACATTTTCTACAATCCCACTGGAAACCATAATTTACTTCTGCTTGGATGGCAGACTAAGGACCAATTCACACTTTATGTAGCAGATACGTTTCCTGTTTGTCCGCTCTGCGCGTTCACACACACATTCTAATGACAGAATAGGGAACATATGCTTTGCTTAAACTGTAAGCTTGTAGGCAAGGCTGTGTTATCTTTTATCTGTGTACAGTGTCTCATTCTCATGGGCTATTGGTACATAAATACTATACTAGTGCTGCAAATCCTGCTAAATTAATTAACACATAGGGAGAGTGAATGCTCACAAGGAAGCTATGGATTTCTGATATATCCACTGCATAGACACCTATGCAATATTATAGGGGATTTTGAGGAGACCAGCAGTGGACACACAACAAATACATCAGCCTCAAAAAATATGTGGGAACTCTCTCTCTCTCTCTTTGGGTGGTTTATATAGGAAATCTGATCAGATATTTATGAATATTCACTCTGTCTTTCTTCATCAAAAACAGTAACATTAACCCTGATGGTCTAAAGTTTTTCAAATCAGTTTACAGATTTAAAATAGTTCTAAAAATAAATAATAAAGCACAATAAATATTACAAGCGCTTTGTCATTCCATTCTCCTTATATTAGTTATGATGGAGCTTTCATGCATGTATACCGTACACATTTTTGCCACCCTTGTGAGTAAATCAGGAAGGCTTCTACTCACCCAAGGAACATGTCAACTGATTTCCACCTTTTAAGCAGTTGCTTGACAGATGGCTCCCTCTGGGAGTTGCTCGTATAACAATTATAGCTTGATAGACTTTGACAGGGACATGTTGGATGTCTGTCTTTGTGTTTGGCTGATGTAAGAATGAAGACCTTGACATTTCAGATTAATGCTTTCTATGGCTCTGAGCCAGAATTGGTACACAACCCGGTTCCTTGCGCTGATTTTTCAGGGTACTTTTGTGGCCGTGACTTGCTACATGTTTGTGCCATCATTTGCAGATTACATAGGCTGGATCTACAGGCATGTTTATTAAGCTTGGACACCTGCTGTTTCCTCTCAGCCATACCACACATTTACAGCACATGACTTTGTTCAGAGGTGGTTTTAGGCGTGACTGGGGAGGTCGCACTGGGCACCCTGCTGCAGGGGGCACCAAAACAATGCTTTAGAGTGGTGTGAGGAGCTGGGGGTGCCGAATTTTAGTGTTGCACAGGGCGTCGCTGAAATTTGAGGGACCAAAGTCCACCACTGCTTCCCTCAAAGATTCATGGGAAGTGTAGTTTGTTAAGGGTGCCAAGAATTGTACATCCCTAAGGGGTAAACTACATTTCCTATGATTCTTTGGGAGAAAGCTATGTGTGTTAAATGTGTTGTAAATGTATGATGTTGTTCCCAAAGGAGCAGCTATCCAAGCTGTATCCAGTGTTGTTATGAGGAAGATAGAATAGCTTTAATGAAAACAAATGCTGGCTAAGATCCAAAGTACTCAGTGAGTTTCTTGATTAATAGTCCTCCTCCCCAGTCTCCAAAGAAAGACATTCAATAGCATCTTGAGGTATGGCATGGTGGGGTACGCAGTACATGTGTGCGTGTGGTGGGAAGAGAGGAATAAAATAATCCTGCTAGGCCATACTCAAGCTCTTGGACATGCCTAAAGTAGAAACTCTAAATCCTTGCCAGCAGATGCAATTTTTGTTGTTAAATGTCTTGTTCTGTAGCCCTAAACAGTTCCAGTGAATTTGCCTCAAGACCTGGTGCCTGTCCAACGAAGGAAGTGGAAGTGTTAAATATTTCATGCACATTGGATTTGGACTGTCCAGAACATAAAAAATGCTGCGAGACATCAAAAGGCACTGGCTGTTCTGATCCTGTATCAGAAGGTACAGTACTGACCCACATTTGCCACCTTCTGACAGGTCTGTGATCAGAAATGTTGTGGTGAGGCGTGCCTTAGAGTGCACACAGTGCATCAATGCAGAGCAGTCAGAGTCTAGATGTAGGTAGACTAATATCCTTAACATTATTCAATTGTATTTGCATACATTGCATACATTTGCATACATTGGTCAGAACACTGGAAAGGGAAAACAGGCCCTCTTCTTAGGAAACATTTAGGCAGTTTGTTAACCCTTATACTTTCACAAGGAAATTTCTAGAAGGGACCTGAAATATTCATGTGTCTGTGGCCTTTCCCTCCAGCAAAAACAGCCCTTTATCTACTGAAGGTTGCAGTTTTATGTAAACACTTACCTGGGTCTTCTGAGTACTCATGCATGGGATAGTTTTGTATGGTGGTGGAAGGAAAAGGCCAGATCATATTGTCTGTAGAAACACAAAGTCTAATTCCTAATTTATTTAACAGGGAAACAAATTTGCCTTAACTAGGTGAGTAAAAGATTATGCTTCTCAGATAGCCTTCCTTCTAGCTTTTTACCTTTTATATCTACTTAGAAATAAGTCCCATTCAAGTCAATGGGACATTTCCACAGGGCATAGAATTCCAGTCTGAATGTGTGTTTAGGTGGAACTTTGAAAAGCCAATAAGAAGAATTAAAACAGGTTTATAGAATCTAAAACAAATACAGTACAGTACATGATTGTTCAGGAGCTACACTTTTGATAATCATTTAATAGTTGAGACTAAGAAATCAGAAGGATGTATTACTGATTTGCTGAGCAGATTAAATATGGCTGTTGTAAATGAAAAGTCCACTGTGATAACTGAAAACCTTTCCATTAATATAATGTTAACCCTCCATATAAATGGTTTCCTCTCTTCAATTCCAGAGCAAACAGTGCCAAGATACTGGTATGATGTGTCAGTCCTGGTGAAAATGGATTTTGATGAGTTAAAAAGAGTGGATCCAAAACTTCTGAATCATTCACGGCTTCTGCACTCTATGGTATGAATAAATACAGTAGTCTTCATTCTAATACATACAGTTCTGTTGATTCTGCTGTAATGGTGCAACAGAACCTAAATAGGTTCCATGACTACCACCTACTGGAGAAGGCACAAATCATCTGAAAAGACATCTGTACTTCCTCCTTAACACACATGCACTCCTCACATTAAAAGGCATAGGCTCCTATAAGTACATGCATGCAATCTTCTTTTCATTCCTTTTCATTCTACTCAAGATACACCTGAAGAGGCACCTTCCGGAGGCGGCGCGAACGGTAATGGCTGCCCTTTCCTAACCGGGAGAGGGAAGCTACGCTGGAAAAGGGTCGTCCGCTACGGCGAAGCGGAGACCCATTCTGGAAAACCGCAGGCAGCGGAAGCCTGCGGTCTCGGGACCCGGCGGGCGCCAGGAGCTACCCCCGAAACGTTGAGGGAACCCCGTAAGGGGCTCCGGATCGCAGAGGGGGTAGCGGCGCTGTGGGTCTATGCGCATTCAGCGGAGCGAAGCCGCGTTGCCGTTGCCGGTGAGCGCCGACCTTTCTTCCTTCAACACAAGACTCTAAAACGTAACAACCCGTGAGTAATTGAGGACTCTACTAAATTTCGGGACTAAAAATATTGAAAATAAGCTGAAAGCGGAGAGACGAGGAAAAGGAAGTCCGTCCTCCGCAGCCATTGACTTTTAAAGCAAAGAGCAGGAGGAGTGGAGGCATAGAGAGAACTTTTGACAGCTCAGATTGAGCACCCGCAGAAATTACTTTTCCCTTTAAAGACTGTAAGCAATTGATTTTTGGACTTTTATTAGGACTTATACACTCCTTTCTTTGTGGATTACAATTCTGTTTAAGAAGCCCAGGTGTCAGAACTGCCTGAGCAGTAGAACTGTCAGACTGCAAATTTGGATACATTCTATTTAAACTTTGAGACAGTCTGAGGGAGTTCAGAATGGTTACGTTCTTGCATTTTGGAACTCCAGTAAGCACAACTTGAAATATTGTGGCAAACCTAAAACCAACTCTGCTAAAACTACTTTTGTGAAGATCCCTAAGTATTGGTTCAGATTTCGTATGTGGAATGGACTCTTCTTCCTAGGACATTTTATGCTCCCCCTAGAGGATTGAGGATTTACAACAAAAACATTGTTTTACTTTCTATTTCCCGGCCCTTTGTTTGACTGCTACTATCTGGGCCGTAGCTTTCCCATGGGAATAACTCAGCTTGACCTTGACTGCTAGATAACTTTGGAATGAGTGGCGCAAAAAGAAAGGGATTAAGAACCAGACAAACAACTCTGACAACCGTAACTGCAGCCTCACAAGCACGCAGATCATCTGTGCCCACTTTGCCCTCGGAGGAAAAAGTTACCTCCCTGTCACAGGCAGGGGAGGAACAAACTGAGGATTTACAACTAGAAGAGATGGCCTCTGGAGGATCTGGTTCTGTACTAGAGAGAATTCTTGAGAAATTGGAGTCTTTGGAGAGGAAAGTTGACCAACAAACTGCGAAAATTGACCTTAATACAGAAACTTTAAACAAATTATCTGGGCAAGTTGCACAGAATGCACAAGCAATCGGACAACTGAAGGAGGCTGCAGGTGAAAATCAGAAACTGGCCGAAGAGACCAGCCAAAGAGTGGGAGAGTTGGAAAAAGAAGTAAGGCCGCTCAGTAAGCAGGTTGGGGAACACCAGACTTATCTCTCCATGTTGGAACTTCGGAACAGGGAGATTAATTTAAGGATAAGATCGATACCAGAAGTGGAAGAAGGTAATCTAGCTGAGTTTCTGACCAAAGAATTCTCCAAGTTCTGGGGTCTAGAGGAGGAAGATTTTAAAATTGTGTCAGCCTTCAGACTTGGAAGACTTACAAAGAGAGAAAGGCCCAGAGACTGTTTGATTACGTTGAGATCAAAGGAGGAAAGGGACAAGATTTTGGGCCTGCACTACGGAAGCTCTTTGAACATTTCGGACAAAAGAATTGAGATTTTTAAGGACATTCCTAAACAGCTGTTGGATCTTAGATCTGAATATTTGGATTTAGTAAAACTGCTGAGAAGCAACTCAATCATCTTTAGGTGGGACTTTCCCCAAGGACTATCTTTTACCTTTAGAGGGAAGAAGATTAAAATTAGAACTTTGGAAGATAGGGATAAGTTTTTGACTGCCTACGGAGAGGACCTTCATAAAGGACTTGAACTACCCTCAGGGCCTGAACCACCACAGGTGCCTGTACCTCAGAACCCTGAAGACTTACAGAACAAAATACCATCCCAAGGAAACTAAACAGATCTATCCAGGATGTCTCTGCAACTTTTAAGTTGGAATATAAATGGCTGCAACAGCCCGGAAAAAAGGAAGAAAATCTTTCACATATTAAAAAAGGAGCAACTCGACATTACTTGTTTACAAGAAACACATGTGACTAGGCTCCACAGAAAAATATTGGTAAATAAAAGGTTAGGCCAAGAATTTATATCTTCGGACTTAGTTAAGAAGAGAGGAGTGGTGATATATGCAAAGGAGAGCCTCTCACCAAAATTTCTATTTAAAGATGAACATGGAAGAATTTTGGCAATTGAAATACAGCACCAAGGAGAGAAAATTTTGATATTAGGAATTTACGCTCCAAATGAAGGGAAATCAGAATTCTACAAGAAGTTGCATGAGATTATGCTGGATTATCTGGACTATGATAACATCATCATGATGGGAGATATGAATGGGATCGTTTCAACGAACATGGATAGGTCACAAAGCCAAAAGGTTACTAAAGATGGCAGACTACCAAAGACCTTTTTTGAAATGACAGACAACATGGACTGGATTGATATATGGAGGACAAAGAACCCCTTGGGGAAAGAAGGAACATTTTTCTCTGAAGCCCAACTGACTTGGACAAGAATTGACCAAATATGGATTTCTAGAGGTCTGGCTCCTAAGGTGAAGAAAGTGGAAATCTGCCCAAAGACCTGCTCCGATCATAACGCGTTGAAAATGGACATGACATTATTACCAACCGGCTCCTTTAGATGGAAGATGAATGACAACTTGTTTAGAGATCAGGAGATTATCAAGAAGGCCAAAAAAACAATAAAGGACTATTTTGAGATAAATTTGAACACTGCTGTGGAAAAAAGAACAATCTGGGACGCAAGCAAAGCTGTGATGAGAGGGTTCTTGATACAACAGAACGCCATAAAGAAAAGACTACAAAATGAGAAAAAGGACAAGATTTTGGGGAAAATCAAAGAGTTAGAGAAGAAACTAAGAGTAAACCCGAAGTCACAGCCGATCTTGAGAGAAATTAAACTTCATCAGGCACAATATTCCAAACTGATAAATCAGGAAATAGAATGGAAGATTAAATCAATGAAACAAAAAACATTTGAATCGGCTAATAAATGTGGGAAACTGCTGGCTTGGCAGTTGAAGAAGAGACAAAAGCTGAACATAGTAACAAATTTGGAAATAGAAGGAAGATATATTCAGAACCCGGTGGAAATTAGAAAATGTTTCCAGAAATATTTTAAGAAATTATACACTCAAGGGCCACAAAATGAGGAAGAGATTGCAAAATTTTTGGAGAAAAATGGACTTAAAAAACTATCACAAGAAAATAGATCACTCCTGAATAGTAAAATAACACGATTAGAGATAGAACATGCCATTCAGAATATGAAGCTGGGCAAGTCTCCAGGGCCAGATGGCTTGACCTCCAAGTACTATAAGATATTAAGTGACTATTTGATTCAACCACTGATGGAGGTCAGCAATGAAATTATGGAGGGAAAGAAGGCGCCTGAATCGTGGAAGGAAGCTTTCATCACATTGATACCAAAATCAGAAACTGAAAAGACACAACTTAAGAACTACCGTCCCATTTCCCTTTTAAATGTGGATTACAAAATATTTGCTGACGTTTTGGCAGGAAGACTCAAAAGAGTTTTAAATGAGACAATTCATAAAGACCAGGCAGGCTTTCTCCCAGGAAGACATTTGTTTGCTAATACAAGGAACATTATTGACATTTTGGAACTTTTGCAAACAAATATTAACACTAAAGCAGTTTTAATTTTTATAGACGCGGAGAAGGCCTTCGATAACATCTCTTGGAAATTTATGAAGGGGAATTTAAAAGAAATGGGAGTGGGGCGGGGTTTTGAAAATGGGATTGACGCGATTTACTCAGAACAAAAGGCAAAACTGATAGTCAACAATGTGGTTACAGAAGAGTTTAAGATTGAAAAAGGGACACGACAAGGCTGCCCGATTTCCCCCTTGCTGTTTATTTCTGTCCTGGAGGTGCTCTTGAACTTGATTAGAGGGGACCGGTTGGTGCAAGGGATTCAGATCGGAGCGAAACAATATAAACTTAAAGCTTTTGCAGATGACCTTGTTTTGACATTGCAAGAGCCAGAATCTAGCACAAAAAGAGTGTTACAATTGATTCAGGACTTTGGTCGGGTAGCGGGCTTTAAACTAAATAAACAGAAAACTAAGGTGTTGGGAAAAAACTTGACAGATGCAGAGTCAGAACGGTTTCAGAGAGAAACAGAACTAACTGTGGTTAAAAAAGTGAAGTACCTAGGGGTAAACATAACAGCAAAAAATCTGAGTCTATTTAAGGACAATTATGAAAAATGTTGGTCTGAAATTAAGAGAGACTTGGACAGTTGGTCAAAATTGAAGCTTTCTTTGCTAGGCCGAATTGCTGCTATTAAGATGAATGTATTGCCTAAAATGTTGTTTTTGTTTCAAACATTGCAAATTGTGGATAAGACGGAGTGCTTCAGGAAGTGGCAGAGAGATATTTCTAAATTTGTCTGGCAGGGCAAAAAGCCCAGAATTAAGTTTAAGATATTAACTGATGCGAAAGAAAGAGGGGGCTTTGCCCTGCCAGACTTAAGGTTGTACTATGAAGCCGCAGCTTTCTGCTGGCTAAAAGACTGGCTACTTCTAGAGGACACTGATGTGTTAGATTTAGAAGGTTTTAACAATGCATTTGGTTGGCATGCATACTTATGGTATGACAAAGTTAAGATCAATAAGGCCTTTAAGAACCATATTGTCAGGAAAGCAGTGTTTAATGTCTGGACAAAATACAAAGACCTATTGGAAAATAAAACTCCAAGATGGCTATCACCTCTGGAGGCTAAGGCCCGAAAAAGACCCAATATGGAGGCCAAATGGCCGAAATATTGGGAAATAATAGAGAAAGAGGGCAATAATTGGAAATTGCAGAGTTTGGAAAAAATGAAAGACAAAGTGCGAGACTGGTTACATTACGCTCAGATTCAAGAAATTTTTAAAAAGGATAAAAAGTTAGGATTCCAGGTGGAGAAATCGAAGTTGGAAACAGAATTGTTAGAACCTAAGACTAAAGTACTCTCAAGAATGTATAACTTGCTGTTGAAATGGAATACACAAGATGAAATGGTTAAGTCGGCCATGATAAAGTGGGCACAGGATATTGGGCATAATATTATGTTTGAGGATTGGGAAAGGTTGTGGACCACGGGGATGAACTTCACGGCATGTAATGCTCTGAAGGAAAATGTAATGAAAATGATATATAGGTGGTACCTGACCCCAGTTAAACTTGCCAAAATATGCCATGTGCCAGACAATAAATGTTGGAAATGTAAGGAAAATGAAGGAACATTCTTTCACCTCTGGTGGACTTGTCCCAGGGTGAAGGTCTTCTGGGAAATGATATATAATGAGCTGAAAAAGGTATTTAAGTATACCTTCCTTAAGAAACCAGAGGCCTTCCTCCTGGGCATTGTCGGCCAGATGGTGCCAAAGAAGGATCGAACATTCTTTTTGTACGCAACAGCAGCAGCAAGGATACTTATCGCCAAGAAGTGGAAAACTCAAGATCTACCCACTCTGGAAGAATGGCAGATGCAGCTGATGGACTATATGCAACTGGCTGAGATGACTGGCAGAATTCGAGACCTGGGAGAAGAGAGGGTTGAAGAAGATTGGAGGAAATTTAAGATTTATTTACAAAAATATTGTGATTTGGTGGAAAGTTAAGTAGGATGTTTGATCATAAATAATTGGCCACCACAAAATCGGATCGGAATGGGATGTAAAGTGAGATTAAGAGAAATTAATTTGCAGAGGACTATATTTAAATAAGTGGTTATAAAATTTGCAAATTAGATGATAAATTGCATGGAAAAAATCTACGATGATGAAAATGGCAGCGGGAGATGTGAGGAAGTCCAAAGAAGTTATGAAACTCTGTTGAGATAAAAGTAAGGTTGTTTACTGTCTTTGTACTTTATTTTGTAAAAACCCCTAATAAAAATTTTATAAAAAAAAAAAAAAAATGAAGAGGCACATAAGTCTTCCCCTTAAATATATACTGGTAAGCTTGAAAATACCCATTTTTTCTCTCTCTCTCCGACCTTTTGCTCTCAATGCACAGAGCCAGACTTTTACTCTGCGTGAATCTTGATCAAAAGCAGGGATTGCTTGTGAGTATTTTCACAACCAACTAAGCAGAGAACGCTTGGTGTGTAGAATGTAATTAGCAAAAACTTGGTGTGCCAAAGGTGTTTCCTGCTTGGCAGGGGGTTGGACTCGATGGCCCTTGTGGTCTCTTCCAACTCTATGATTCTATGAAAGGCAGAACTATTATGTGTTACGTTATAAATCTGGCTTCTAAGATCCCAGAGTTTCAGTAGCAGGTTCAAATTAACCCCTTACATGTTTAAAGCGTGAATAAGAAAGTTGCAGGACCATGCCAGCTAGCTCACCCCTTGCTGCCAGAGCACTTGACAGCCATGGTCCCACTGGCCATGTTAATTGAGCAAAGTGGCTCTAGGCACACACTGTGATGCCCATGCAAGGATGATTTGGGGGTCAAGCTTGTGGCCTTTATTTCTTGACTAATTTTGATTGTACTATTTCCTCCATGTGTGTTTAACACGAAAGGATTAATTGCATGACTTAAGTTTCACACAGTTATGTAATATATAAAAAGAGTTTCTTCCTTTTACAGATTACTGGCGCACTATGGCCCCTGGATGTATCAGTGTATCATATTCGTACAACACAGGCAGAACCCTATACAGAGACATTGGTTTCCCAGGTTCTGATTGGACTGCAAGAGCTTGTTCCATTGGCAAACGTTTCTTCTTTGTTGAAGGACATTGTCATGCGAGTGTATGAAGTTATCGACATAGTTGTCCAAGGTTGTAACATTTAAAATATATCTGCCATTTGCATAGTTTTGAGGAAAGAGTTACGTAAAGCTTTACAAACTTAATTTACAAATGAGAAATAGGACCCTCTGTAAGGTACTTTGTAAACATGAGAAACTGGGATCCTTAGGCCGAAGAGGAAATTGTGTGGATCCCATGTATAATTTGCAATGTGTGGGTGACATTGACAAACCTCTCTTTCACACTGTGAGACTTTCCAGAAGCCCTTTTTGTTTTGGCTTCCAGCTGCACAAAATACTCTCGAGATTCTGCTCAAGGATTTATAGCAACTGCTAAGTAGTCTCAAAGTTAGCTCAGATTTATATAGCTATTTTGGGATTTGGCCTAGCATGTTATTTTATCTGTGGGGTTGTTGTTGTTTTTGTGTGTGTGTCAAAACCAAGAAGTTTGCAAAGCCTCTCTTTTACATTTAATTTCAGCAAAAGGAAATAAATGTTCTTAAGCAGAATTCAATGTCTGCTGCAGACAAGAAATTTGTATTAACCCAGGAGTTCTCATAAGCATACTTCTGAGAATGAATACAAATGGATACACATTTTAAGCAATCTACCGAAGTATAAAGTGGTAGGAAATTTTGGTCAAATAAAATGTGCTTTGTTTTCAGTTTGTATTTTTCCCTTCTGGCTATAGCAAGTCCTTGAGAAGTTTTACAATAAAATCCATTTAAAACCAATTAAAAGCCACATAGACTATAAAATTAAAATGAGTGGCATAGAATAAAAAGAACATTAAACAAGCAGACCATTTTATTGCACCAAAAGCCTGAGGCGGGGTGGGGAAATGCTTTAAAAAATTTTTGTTGTGAAAGAAGAGCCTCCCTCAGAACCACAGAAGATGGTATTGAGGCTGGCTAACCCTGATATAACTGCCCATACTTTCCCAGCTATCAATCAACTGAAATTAGGAATCCAGGTGACATATTTTCCTTTGCTTACAATGGTTTGAATTTAAGCTATGTAGACAAAGGAACAGGGGTTTGCAGGCACCACCGATCAGTTTGCCTCTCTAAACCCTTCTTCCTTTGCCCAGGCACTTTGAAATCAAATTGTGTGGCAAGCACATGAGGTTGTAGCTATGACTTCACCAACCCAACCCAAAATATCGCACATAAGGGGGTGGGGAAAGCAGCCTTTTAGGCCTCGTGGGTATAAGCTGTACAGCATCTGAAATGAAGGCATATAGAAGAATGCAGGGGCTGATTCCATTATTATTAAAAATGCAAGATACTGTGTTTTCTAAACACAAAAACTGCTGCTACAGTCTTCTTTGTGCTTCCACCTCTCACAATATAGTGGTGGTGGATTTTTTTTTTATTAAAAAAATCTAAAGTCTGCATCAGCTTTAAGAAACAAATATAACAAGGCAGGGCTACCACTGAAAAGGTCCTGCTCTTCGTATTCATCAGCCTTACTTTCAAAGATTGGGGCATTTAATCAGGGACTGTCCTGAGTACATGAGCTTATGGAAGGGTGCATAAAGACAAGATTAAACCAAGTCAAGCTAAATACATATGTTACATAGCTGCCCACTGCATCTGAACATTCTTTGAAGTAAAAGGAACAGCATTATAACTTCCCATCTATAGGCTAAATGTTAAACTGAAAATAGCTAAATGTTAAACAAAGGCAGGTGTAAATGGACAAATGCAAAAGCACACATTATTGCCAGAAGAGACAGTGATCAGGGATGATGGGTGCCTTACTTCAACAACACCACATTGGCTACTCCTGATGCATGCAGATACCGATTTCAGCCTTCCCTTGCTCACACTTACATAGCCAAAACTACCAACAACACACAGGAGAAGGCACGGGTGAAAAGAAAAACACCACAATTTTTGTCGCACGTTCCATTTGTTCAATGAATCGTTAAAGCGAGCACTTCTGAAGAGGGGAGTTCTGGGAATTGCTTTGTAATTCTGTCTGCTTTATTATTAATTTAGATGCCACAGACTCTGGTCCAGATTCACTCAGTGTTCTATTTAAAATAAGAAATTCTTCTGTTTCAGCTACAAATTCAACATCTGCATCACCAGAACTCAGCAGACCAGAGGATTCAAAATGCTGTAAGTTACATTTTCTTTTTAAAACTATTACCTTTTGCATCCACTTTGTCTAAGGGAAATAGTACATGGCCACCTTTTGGCTCATTTTTTCTCAGAGGCAGTATGGAGTGGAGCACCACACACAAAAAAATAAGTCCTAAATGAACATAAAAGGATATTTTATTTCTCTCCTGACGTCTGCCTGAGTTCTGATATCTACAGTGACATCTGGTGGCTTGTATGAAGAAATCAGCCATCCATTCCATTACGGATTTCTTTTTTCACAGACTCGTTTAATTCCTTTTTCACTGTGAAGAAAACTAATTTAATGTGCATGTGCATTACTTGTTTTCTCATCACATGACTGCTCAATACAGCTGAATGTGCAAACTGTAGAATGTGTTTTAATAGGTAGGCGAGGTTATATTGACTGCAATTTATCCCACCAGGTGCCCACGCATGTGGGCTGAACAGAGTTTAAAGTCCCATACTTAACAGCAGAATGTAAGTACAGTGGTACCTCGGGTTAAGTACTTAATTCGTTCTGGAGGTCTGTTCTTAACCTGAAACTGTTCTTAACCTGAAGCACCACTTTAGCTAATGGGGCCTCCTGCTGCTGCCGCGCCGCCAGAGCCCGATTTCTGTTCTTATTCTGAAGCAAAGTTCTTAACCTGAAGCACTATTTCTGGGTTAGCGGAGTGTGTAACCTGAAGCGTATTTAACCCGAGGTACCACTGTATACAGAAATAGGCTGTGAACAGGGCCCTAGGCTACTCCACTTGTGAGGCCCCTCCCCATCTCCCACCCTCACAACTAGAAGAAAAGGGAAGAGTGTTATAAACAAAATTGAGTGAAGCTAAGGATGAAATTCACAATTTCTCCTCTAAAGGACATATTACAGTGGTACCTCAGGTTAAATACGCTTCAGGTTACAGACTCCGCTAACCCAGAAATATTACCTCGGGTGAAGATCTTTGCTTCAGGATGAGATCAGAAATCATGCTCTGGCAGCGCGGCGGCAGCAGGAGGCCCCATTAGCTAAAGTGGTACCTCAGGTTAAGAACAGTTTCAGGTTAAGAACGGGCCTCCGGAACGAATTAGGTACTTAACCCGAAGGACCACTGTATTGTTAAATACCATGGTGATTTTAAAAACTGCATAAAATTAACACTGGAAAACTTTTGCAATAACTGAACTTTGTAAACCTTTTGTGGCCTGGACAGGCCTGGACTAGTTCCCATGTCTTGTTCCTCTCTAAGGAATCAAGTTCAGACTTCATGGCTTTTAACCATGGCTCAGCATCCTCTGAGGTTAAACTTTGGACCTCTTGGAGGCTTGAAGGTTCCCAAACCTTCTCTGAGTTACTAACAACAGCTGTATCTGCTATGACTGTTTTAGCAAACTCCTGGGCAGGGCAGGCTGGGTCGTACTCTTATATACCTGCTGGGATTGACAAGGCATCTGACCCTCACATGAATCTCATAGCTCTCCTGTAGCTGCCTCCTATTAGTTACCATTTAACTCTTGGGGAAAATAATTAGCATCACACGTCATGTGCATGGAAGTTGCCGAACCAATTAACCAACTAGAAGGATTACTGTTAATAGCACCAGTTTTCCTATAACTTGATATTGCCGGATAGTTTTGATGAACTGCAAAAGCATTTTTAGTTTGCTTTCTGTTGCCACCCTGGAACTTTTCTTTATTAGTGCCTCTTTGTTTTGTACAATTTCTTGCAAATGAAGGAAAACAACTTTTCTGCTTGTATATGTTGATAATATAATTTTGGTTACTGAGGATAAACAAGATTGTACAAAAACAAGATTGGGTGCAGGCCTGGCCTGGACATAGGCGTCGTGACTGTGACAAAGGTGACCTGTGTCCTTGCTTGCTTGCTTAACAGCTGTTGGGAACTTCAAGGTCTCTGCTCTCCCTTCTTATGGTCTTTGTACTGGACCTGGAGACTTCAATAGAGAGCATTCCATGTCAAGAAGGGGGGCAAGTGGGCACTCTATCAAATGACAGGGCAGGAGTTACACGGAGCAGGGCCTTTTCACCGGTGGTGCCCATTGTATGCCTCGCTCTTCCCAGACCTGCTCTCTTTTGGCCTGTATTTTGGAGCTTTATAATTTAGGAAGACTTTGGAAGAACTGGTTGACAAATCTTATCAGTTGCTGACATTGAGTGGATTTTATTTGCTGCTATTCTGTGCTTCTGGTGCACCAGGGTTTACACCAGTGTAATAGAGTTGGCCCGGATGCCAGAAGGGATACAATTTACGAGCTTTCTCCATTATCTGCACAGCAGGGGGTGTTCAGTCAACAGTGCAAAGGCTGAGCTGAAGCATTCTCTGCCGGTTACCTGCTTTCAGCAATAGGGGTCGCTGTTTGGTAGTACCCAATTGGTTAGCTGTCAGATTCTAGAGCTCCCTATTGGTGGTTCTTAGGTAATTCACAAAATACAGAGTCCATTCATAAAACACAGTGTTCATTCATAAAGCACTAACATAAATCTCCATCGCTATATATTGGGTGTATATTTCAGCAGTTGAACATGCAAGTTTATGGCTATGCTGTAGTGTAGTGTTTATGCGACTGTGAATAAAAGGTGGCTGGGCTCATTGTCTCGGGGTTTGGGGGGGGGAGAAGTGAAATTGATTTCTAATACATACCCCCCCTTTATTTCCATAACAAGTCCATGAGTCTGTACTCTGAATGGTGACACCAGGGACCTATAAGTTACAGGGCTTGTCAGTCCAACCCCTGCACAGTCTCATCAGGGCTGACCTTAAGGTCTTGCTTCTGAGGCATGTACAAAGTATCAGTGAACAAACTGACCACATGAGAAAAAAAATTGTGACATTGGGATATGTGTAGATCTCCACTGTGAGGTAAATAGAAGTCACCCTAGGGTAGAAAACTAGCTGTCTGAATTCACCTTAGTTCCAGCAAAGCAAAGAATTCATTTATTGTACATACCACCGTTCAGTAGAAATTTGCCAGGAAGTTTACGTAAAATGATACCATTAATAAATAATTACATAAATAGAACCAATTCATAAACTAGATAATGCTGTTGTGACTTTGGGACAGTAGTCTGTAGGATTCCTGAGTCTCTTCTAATCCCTGGGGTCCTAGATCCATCAGTGGTTCAAATCTAATGGAAGTCAGGCAAGTTTTTTTTGTATGTGAGTTAATGGCCCAATGGACCATTGTTAATATAACAAAAGAAGTTGCTCAGTGCCCAGGGGCAAATGGATTGGCCCCCTCCCTCACCTGTCTGGTAGTGAGAAAGACAAAAGCCAGAGTGTGTGACAGCTGGAGGCTGGTTGCAGGCAGAAGCTGGGGTCAGAGCCATGCTTGACTTCTGCTGGAATCCAACTCTAAGTATGGGAAGTTAGAGTTAGGAGTTATGTGAGCTAGAAACTGGATGCAAAAATGCTACAGGCTGGAAAGGCAGAGAGAGAGAGACATGGCTGATGTCTACTTGAATTCAAGGCTGCAGCTATGGGAGAAACAAGACCTTCTTGGGGTGTTAATTATGTGATCCCCTCCATCATAGGCTGAAGTTGTATACATGTATAAATAAACCATATATCATAAAGACACCACAGTCTCTGCTATGGCTTATACCAAGGAAACCAAACCCTGAGTATAAGCACCTGGAACCCCTTACTGCTCAGAGACCGGGGTAGCGTGCAGCAATACTTTTGGTCTGTAAATATACTTGGCCATTTTGAGGCCTCAGACTGGTACACAAAAGCTTCCTTGATCAAGTTTTCTGTATTGAAGACTTTGTTTCTTGCAGCAAAATATCATTTTAAGAAATTTGAGTTCTCTAGCAATGAAGTACTGAAGATTTTGTCTTTTCTACATAGTTGGATTTTGCCTGGAGAATTTTAATGGTTTGCATAATTGCTTATTCTGCTGTAGATTTAGCCACTTCTTTAAGCTAATTGAATCAAGAAACTTACATTTGCATGAATGAATAAACATGACGCTGTTGAATATTTAACTCCTGTCAAGACATGGCATGTGGTTTCCACAGTCCTGCATACCACTACTATTTATGTAACAGAACTCCTGTGAATTTGCCTTTTAATACAGCGCTGAATAATGTTTCAATTGCAGAATTCAGAATGCATTTATTAAAGAAGTCCCCCTCAAAATAATATAATATAAGTCTTCAACATTTTATATTGCTTTAGCTTCTTAAGAAATGTAGATGTATTCATCTTGTGACAATCCATGTTGGCCCAAGACATTTTGGTGCTTGAAGTGGCTCACAGATTTTGCCTCCCCCACACCAGGGTTGACACTTTAGAAAAGTCTTGTTGCTTCAAACATATACCAATTTGTCTGAAGCAAATCATTTCACCCTGCTGCATGGCAGGACTGTCATTGGTAGCCAAATACTTTGGATGTGAGAAATAGAATGGTGTTCAGCTTAAGGACTTTTGTGTTTTTTTACAGCTTTTGTATGACACAGGAATGCTGCCACAAGTCAATCTTGTATTAATTTTGTAAAAATAAAATAAAAATGACATGCAGTTTCTCAATCTCATTATAGTGATGTCTTTTCCAGATGTTGTAATGCATTTCTTCACATTCTCTTATTCCCTGAGTAGCCCAGAGATTAAGATCAGCTTTATAAGATCTCTTTCCTTTGGAGGAAAGAGCCCTGGACACCTCTTGTAGTTCGTAGCATCTGTCTATTTAAAAATACATATAAGTTGGGCATATAACAAGCTCCTAGAATATTTTTGTCAGAAACCAAAAACATTAATTCTGAGCCCCCTATTTCCCTTTTCATCACTGTGCCCCTAACAATCTGGAGGGTCAGCTATTCCTCTGACCATTCAACCCTTGGGGCCAAAAGTAAACAGTCTCATAAGTCCTTCATATACATGGAAGCAATCCTGGATCATTAGGGGCTTGGGATACATTTTATATTGACTATGTACTTTGCTGACTTCAGCTGAGTTTGAACATTTCTATTGAAGTGGATGAAGCACTTTTTATCTCCAAATCTCAAATAAATGCATATAAGGTTCTATACCTAGGCAATAAGGTAAGAATTCATGTATAGCAGTGATAATGGTATAGCTCAGATTTTTGCTGGTAACTGTATTTTCCTCACTTAAAGAGCCATAGACAAGTGAACAATGAAGGAAGAAAAAAGAAAATAATAGGTGTTAGCAGACGTTTTCTTTTTGTTTAATTCTGTAGTGCAGAGGTTTTCAACCTTTTTGGGTCCACGGCTCCCTTGACCAACCACATTATTTCTGCGGCACCCCTGTGGGGCTCAGGAGCCCAGTTATGTCACCCCTTGCCTACAGAGCTGGCAGCCCCTCAAACTTTTCCAAACACCCTCCCTTGTGTTGTGTTTCCTCAGACTCCTCTCCCCTCTCCTCGGGAGTCCTCTTGGAAGTTGCAGCTGCTGCCCTGGTCTCTGAGCTGCTCCCCCCCTGCCCCAAAGAGAGGGGCCTCCTTACACTGCCCCACAGGGACCTGGGACTCGTCTGTCCATTCCCAACAGCAAAGGCTGGTGGACTGGCTGGCTAGGCTCCCTCCCTTGCTTACTCCAAGGCCACCAGCTCCTGGCAACCAGCACCCCCTGGCCAGACCCAGAGGCACCATTTGCCTGGGAAGCTTGTAGCCAGGGCTGCTGCAACAAACAGCTGTGCAAGCCTTTGGGAGGCAAAGATGTGAGAGGGCATCAGAGGGAAGGAAAGAGGGACAGAGGCCAGTATTGCTTGCAGCACCCATGACCACCATTCAAGGCACCCCATGGCACACTGTTTGAAAACCACTATGTATAACATTTTAGTTGTTATTTTGTGTGTTTATCTTACAGTAAGCCAATCAGAGTCTTTGAGATTGTGCATGCCACAAATGCAACTGAATGAATTAACAAATGATTAAAGTAGGATTAGGATTATAAATGGTCAGTCTAGCATTTAAATTTAATGTCAGGAGGCAATTTTATATAAATGCACAGTGAATTTGTATTCCTATTATTACTTAAGGGCTGCAATTGTATGCATATTTACCTTTGAATAAAGCTCATGGATTATAACAGGGATTACTTCTTTGAGTAAGATTACATAGTACACATGCAACTGTGGTAACTCTCACCTAATTGCTATTGCAGATGCTCCAGCTATTAGAAACTACAAGATCTTCAGTGTTACTAGCAGCAGTTTTGAAGTGGCTTGGAATGTGAATTCGACACGGAACCATTCGTTCAATATAGAAATATACAAAGGCAAAGAACTCGTGCAACAAATGGAAACCAATGATACCAAACTAGATGTGTTCAATCTGGAAGCAGGCATAATGTACACAGTGAACATCAGTGCTGAAGATTGTGGCAAAAAGATTGTCTCAAGTAGAAAAGTAAAGACAGGTAACAACCATTTTAGAATTTGGTTTTCCTAGTATAAATCTGGACTGTCCAAGATATTGTGTTTATATTTCAGGTCAGACCTTCAGCTGCATTTCATCATTGCTACTCAGCCCACTTGAAGGAGTCAGTGCAGATTTATAGCTAATCTTCATTGCCTAGATTAATTACTGTCACATCATAATTAGTATGACCTACTAATTCATATAGTTTTGTCATATACCGTATTTTTCCTTCTATAACACGCAGATTTTTTCTTCTAAAAAGGAAGGGGAAATGTCTGTGCGTGTTATAGAGCGAATGTGTGGTCCCTGGAGCCGAAAAATCATGCAAAAATCAAATCGCGGCGCTGCACGCTGCACGGAGAAGCGAAAGAGAAAGCGGCTGCTTTCCTGCATTCTGCCTCAGGGTCTTACTGCCCACCCTCCTCTGTTTCGTTGCTGTGTTTGCTGAAACGGAACAAAGAGCAGGGAAAGCCCCTCCCCTCCAGGCAAGCTCCGGTGCTGCTGGGGGAGAGGGAGAGAGAGGGGGGAAGGGAGAGAGAGAGGGCGGAGGGGGAGGGAGGGAGAGAGAGAGGGGGGAGGGAGAGGGAGGGGGGGGAGAGAGAGAGAGAGAGAGAGAGAGAGAGAGATGGCTGGCTTGGGTGGGGGGAAACTTTTGCCTTTCTTTCCCCCCTCCCGTTAAATCCCTCTCCTGCATTCTTAGCCAGCTGCTTCTCTGCACACCCCTCTAATGTCCCTTCTTTGTTTTTCCTTCGCTCCCCACTTAAAATGTGGTTACAAAGCATGGATCCTCAGGATCTTTGCATTGGGTCACCCCAAATTCACCATCAGATCACATAGCATGTCCATGGCTACAGCCTGCCCCCCCAAAATCACGCACCCACTGTTGCCTGGGGCTGCAATGGTGCAAAAATGTGGTTAAAAAGCATGGATCCACAGGAATTCTCAGGATTTTGGCATTGGGTCACCCCAAATTCACCATCAGATCACATGTCTGTGGCCACAGCATGAAGCACAAAAATGATACATCCACTGTTTCATTCAGAATGTTTTTTCCCTTGTTTTCCTCCTCTAAAAACGATGTGCGTGTTATGGTCAGGTGCGTGTTATAGAGCGAAAAATACGGTAGTCATATAATTTTGAAATGTGTTTTGATAGATCTTTCTGTGCTCAAATGAATATCACACCCCACCACCCATATTACTCACTTAATATTTTGTCTTTTAGATGCCTTAGTATTTGGTTTAACAATAAGGATCTTGAATTATAACTTCACGGATCAGCTCCTCAACGCTAGCAGTATCGAATATCTGGCATTTTCTAGCATTCTGATGACTGAGGTAATACTAAAAATATATACTCCTTTTTAAAAAAACAAAAAATGGGATATTTTATTCACAATAAGGACTATATTTTATAGCAGAGGGTCCTAGCAAAAGATAAAGGATGATAACTGCACCAAGAACAACTTCCATTTTAAGTGTTAAGCTGATAATGCTACCATATTCCTTCACCAATGCAACAAATCCTCTTTCATAACATGCATAAATTCCAACATGGTTTCTCAAGGGGTTAGCTGTTTCCCCACCAACACCATTCTTGTAAAGTTGTGACAAATAATCATAAGGAAAGAGGCACATTATGAGTTGGAACACTTTAATTGGATACTATAGGTATAGGGCATTAATTTATATGCTATTCCAACTAAACTGCTACATCTTTTTTACCATTGTGGAGCAAGTGAATGACAACTGTGTAGAACCATCTGAATTAATGGAAGTTTCAGGTAGCCTACTAAATTACTTCTTTTTTGTGGGCACACCATGGAACATAGGTTTTTCTACAAATTTTGAATACAGACATGAAAGTGTTGTGGTAAAAAAAATTCAGTGTATATAGTTTTACATTAAACTAGCAATAGTTCTCTTATCTGTTTTCAGATCAGAAAGTCACTTCCTTCAAATATGTCTGCATTATACCAGATGGGAAAGCTGAACGTGCAAATAGACTCTCTTAAAGCTGGTAGCATTGTTGTGAGACTTAAAATCATAGTAGAAGACCCATTATTTCCAAAAGACTTGTCTGCATTTGAGCCAATGATTTCATCACTGTTCAGCAGTTCTGCATTCCTTGTTGACCAGAATAGCTCTCGAGTAGAAGGTAGGCTATCTAATTTAATGTCAAACTTGCATAGCTTCTCAGTTATAGTACAGAGGAAACTAGTATTAGGTCTGTAGATCTCCCAGGCCTTGGAGAAATTACTGCATTATTTCTCATTCTACTCCCAGTTAACCTAACCAAAGTTGCTTTGCTTATTGAATTTTGGTTTTTGAATTACAGACTGGAATGAATGTGCTTCCCGGGCAGAGAATGATTGCTGCACCTATGCAGAATGTATCAATACATTGGGCTCATATATGTGCAGATGCAAGACAACCACAGATGCCAATCCATCCCGACCTGGGAGAAACTGTGAGGGTAAGATTCAGACTAGTTTTTCTGTGGAAGCTTTTTTTTCCTTCCCATGGATTGAAAAGGATTCTACTTTGTGCATTCGTGCATTCATTTATGCGAATTAAAGGCATGGCATGGCCATGCAGGTGGAACCACCCCCAGTATTCCAACTGCTCCCCCAGATCTACCTTCACACATGGAGGGAAGGCCTGCAGGAGGAGCCACTCATACTTGTTTAGGCTACTCCATGCAAGGAGGTGCCTTGTGTGAATGGGGAAGGGCTGTAGTTCAATGGTCGAGCAATGGTCTCAGGTTCAATCCCTGGAGAGAGAACCTTGTCTAGACTCTGGGGAGCCACTGCCAGTCAGTGTAGCAAGTACTGAGCCATATGGATCACTGTTGTGACTCAGTGTTAGTCAGCAGCTGCCTTTGTTCCTCTGCACCGTCAGGACGTCAGGAGATGGGCAAGTGCAATGTCAGAGGTGAGTCCAGTAAAATGGAGGCCCTTCTCATGAAATAAGACATAAAGGAGACTAGTGTTTCATATTTATTATTAATTGATTTATAATAGTACAGTAGTTTCATGTATAGTTGATTGCCAAGGAAATACCACTCATATTGTACACTTCGGTTTGTGTCAAATGCGTAAATGTTGCATTTCAGGTGATATTGTGGATCCGGTTACAGAAATGGTGCCTGCATTTGAAGCAAATGCTACAGAAGGACTGCCTGGGACAGGTTCCACTCCTCTGGCAATGTCTGAAGTAAGGGCAGTGACTTCATTCACGTCTAAGTCCACTGAGACAATAATATTGCCCTCAAATGGGACCCAAGAGTCAAGCACTCTTCCATCAGACAAAACCCTGTCAGCATCTCAGAGAATGACCACTTCAGGGTATGTGAGGAACAATTACAGCCAGAGTACTTCAGCAACCCCTGCTCTGGTGACAAAAAAGTGGGACAATATAACTACCACAGGATATGTCACTAATAATAATACCCTGAGTACTTCAGAAACTCCTGCTCCAGTAACAAAAAAGTGGGACGATGTAACTACCACAGGATATGTCAGGAATAATAATACCCTGAGTACTTCAGAAACTCCTGCTCCAGTAACAAAAAAGTGGGAAGATGTAACTACCACAGGGTATGTCAGGAATAATAATACCCTGAGTACTTCAGAAACTCCTGCTCTGGTGACAAAAAAGTGGGACAATGGAACTTCATCAAATGAAAACTTAGTTGAAGAGAGATCAACAACACAAGAAAGGCATAACTCTTCAATGTCCATGTTTCCTGGCGTTTCAAATATTACAGTTTATCCTTTTGTGAGAAATGGCTCTGAAGTAGAGACAAGCACACCTGGCCTCATAACTGAGAGAAGTTCTCAGCAAAATGCAACTTCAGCCCTGAATGTAACCCAACACCCCACATTTTATGTTCTCAATCATACCCTTGATAAAGAGATGGGGAAAGATAACAGATCTTGGTCTGAGGAAAATCCATCCACAACATTACCATCTTCATCTGGGGGCTACACAGCTGCCACCCCTGCCTCAGATTGTGGTGGTGAGTCTGCCTTTACACTAAAACTTTCCTTAAAATCAACTTGTTAGTATGTAGAAAAAGACATTGAGGGTTAGTGTGTGTAGAAAATGCAAGAGAATGACTACAGGCCAGTCAAACACTTAAATTCCTTTGAGATTTTAACACACACCTTTCTCTTAATTTCACTCAATTACATCTCCTGTTTGCAGAGTGGATGTCCAAAGTACAGAAGAACTGTCTAAATTTGGTGCTGAATGCAAGCTGCACTGTTAGTAATGGGTCCATTTGGGAGCTCTGATTAGGAGTTCCCAACTGGATCTGACGCCAGTCAAAAGCAGTGCAACTTGCATTTAGAGTCAAATTTAAATGGTGCTGAATACAAGCTGTGCTTGCCAAGGGACAGTTCAGAGAGCACTTCAGATTACCCAATCAGAGCTCCCAAACTGATCCGATCCTGGTGGTTTAAATTTTGTGCTGCATGCCAGTAGGTGGCCCCACTGGTCATATGAGCCCTGCAAAGGGTTGGCTACAGTGTGATCTGGCTTTCCTACTGCTGGTAGAACCTTTGCCTCAGAGGAGGCACGCTTTCTCCAAACCCAGTTTCCACCTCTCCCTAGTAGGATTCTTCTGGCGAGCATTGAGGCCAATTCCTCACTGACAGAGGGTACGTCCCCTCTTTTAAAGAGGTATCCTATAAACATAACAGAAGGGCAAAAGAAGCCTTGTCAAATTCTAGTTTGACTGGTAACATGTATATTCCAGTATTCTAAGAGAGTACACTTTCATTATCATTTATTATTTGTAAAAGCACCTAAAATACAATATGTGTTTAATATCTATATAAGTCAACTAGCTCGTAGTCTTGCTTTTTTTAAATTAAAAGTTTCACGTAGCTTTCTCTTACTGAAATTTGATATATTAACTTTGCCTTAGGTGCCAAATATCCAAACACTGTTGTTGTTGTTTTTTGAACATAGTTTAAAGTTACCTCAACTTTCCTGCCACCTTTAATTGCCACTAGTCTATAGTCTATAGACCCTGATGTTGGGAAAGATGGAGGGCACAAGGAGAAGGGGATGATAGAGGATGAGATGGTTGGATAGTGTTCTCGAAGCTACCAGCATGAGTTTGACCAAGCTGCGGGAGGCAGTGGAAGACAGGAGTGCCTGGTGTGCTCTGGTCCATGGGGTCACGAAGAGTCGGACACGACTAAACAACAACAACAGTCTATAGTTTATTTGGAGATCAAATTTGTTCCAAAATGTGGCAGGTGTGGGAAGGGGATTCTTTCTACTGTAAAATCTGCAAAACTTTTCATTAAACTTTTCATTTAAAATGTGGCAAATGGAATAGATGTTTCTAAGATAATTCTTTGTTTTCCTTCCTTCAAAGATTTAATTGTCATCTCTTTTTCTTCTTAATGTGCTTTCCAGCTTCAAATATTATTTTTTCCAATATAACCAGTACCAGCTTTCAAGTAACGTGGACCACAAATATTCCACTAAATACTTCTTTCCAGTTTCTGTTGCTTAATGGAAAGGAGCTTATACAAGTGCTTAAGACCCAGAGCCACAACCTGACTATTTCCGGACTAGAACCTGGGATTTTGTACACTGTTGAAATTGAGACAGAAGTTTGTGGAAATAAAAGCATACCAGTACAGCATAAAGTAAAGACAGGTAATGGACACTTGCCCCTTGCGGTTGTTGTGGATCCTTGCACTCGGTTGCCATCCCTGGGCAGCCAGAATGCACTTGGCCAGGTGGCTGTTGGGGAATTCCACTGGCCTCCTGGGTAGCTGGCTGGAGTTTCTGGCAGCTCCTGCATTTTAGGTTGGCCAATGAGAGACCTGCTCTTGGGGGGGGGGGAGGTGACTCACAGGCTGAAAGGGCATTGGCTGCCACCTGCCTGGGCAGCCAATGAGGCATAAAATGCTGGCGGCACCTCCCTCCCTCAGCACAGCCAGAGCAAAATGTATAAAGCATAGAGTAAAGTATACAGTAATAGAGTAAAGAGTAAATGTATAAAGCATAGAGTAAAGTATATAGGGGAATGCTAAATATGAGAAGAAGAATAAGAGGAGGAGGAGTACTATTCACAAAAAATTGGCCATTTAGCTTGTCAGTGAGTTGGGTCACATCCACGGCATACATTTAAAGCATTCTTATACCGCTTCAACCATCATGGCTTTCCCCAAAGAATCATGAGAACTGTGGTTTGTTAAGGGTTCTGGGAATTGTAGCTATGTGAATGGATCGCCCAAGAACTTTCAGCACCCTCAAAAAACTAAAGTTTCTTGGATTCTTTGGAGAAAACCATGAATGTTAAAGTAATTTAAGAGCACTTTAAATGATGTGGATGTGACCTTTCACATTTCCTGCTCATAAGAGGGAATGAAAATTTTGAAGCCATTCATGTCTTATGAATACCTGCTTCTTCATTCATAAATCCAGAACAGCCCAATAGTGAAAAAACCTCTCTGTATCTAAAAGTAACATTGGTTATTTTCCTCCAGTTCTTTTAAAGTTCTTTTTACTCAGCTTTGCTATTTGAGTTTAGAAAAAGAGTTATCTGAAATTTCCTAGAGGCCTAGAAATTGTATTCTGAATACAACACTTATAAACGTGTATGTTTACATTTTTTCCTCCAATCTCACAGCTGCCCAGATACTTAGTGGAACCGTCAGGATATCAAATCTCAACTATAGCTCAGGGTTCAGCAACACAAGTAGTCAAGAGTACCAAAATTTTACACAGTTGTTTTTCACTGAGGTAAGTAAATATGATAGAGTTAGAAAACTCAATATGGTATAAAATGGGTATAATTATGTATTTAATGTGTTGTACTGTTGTCCAGTGGAGCTTCTCACTTTTCTCCTCTCTGCTGAATCCCGCCCTCAAAACCTGCTTCAGAGTGTTGGAAGACCCTCCTGAGCAGATTGCGGGGGGCAGGAGCAGAAGAGCACAGCGAGAGGAATGAGATACACAACCATTGTCTCTCAGGTGATCTTAAATCTTGGGCCTCAATTAGGGCTTTATAATGTGTTAATCTGGTAGTCCTGTGGCAAGAACCTGACGTGCGTTCATCACTTGAAGATTGCAACATCATGTTGTCTTGCAAGTATGAAGCAGTGATCAGAGCCATGTTCTCACCTTCACATCCACACTGCCACTACCCAGCCTGAACCTCCATGTATCCCTTGGCTCCCACATGTTCAGCCAAAGTCGAGGGCAGGCTCGATGCATGTGCAGCAGGATGCATTCATTGAATGCATGAGCTTAGGTCTATGGTTTTTGCCACCTCACATCCCTGTTTCCCCCCATAAAGTTCATACATTCAACTGAGAGTTATCAAATGATGAAAAATCGAGTTGTCTTGTAGTGGTGGTTATCAACTTTATTTATCTAACACTGAGCAATAACATTGTTCTCTAGGCAGCTTACAAACATAAAATGATAAGATCACAACTAAAACAAGACAACCCTAAAATAACAACTTGCAAAAAACCCCAGAGAAGCTAGGTACCTACTTATGGGAAACAGTCTTCTGTTCATACCTGTCTATAATGCGGGCTTCTCATTTATAATAAAAAGGGTAAAACTATGCTGGTCCAACCACTTCAAAGGGTAGTAGGAAAGAATTGTGCATTATTGGTTCAGTTCTCTGATGCAGGACTACCCCATCTTCTGAATATTCTCTAATCTTGGGTCTAAACATGAAGCAGTTCCCAGTGCCTGATATGTTGAGTTGTCTGTAAAACGTCCTGCACACAAAATCCAAGTCATTCTCACTGCACATTTTTATCCACTACATTCATTCTGTTTTGACAATAGGTCCGTATGTCTCTGCCCCTTAATATTCTCCCGAAAATGGATGCTGGCTTGATTAAAATGTTGATAACGAGTGTGACTAATGGAAGTGTAGTGGTGAGCTTCAACCTCCTGATTCCAGCAGACATGGATGCAAACAACGTTTCCAGTTCTTTCCTTGAGGCCTTTCTCCACAGCCGCCATTTCATGATTGATAACAGCAGTCTCTCCATACATGGTAAGCAATAGTTTATTGTTGTAATTTCTCAAACCCTGAAAAATGGTAAGTGCTGGACTTCAGACTTCAATTCTAAAAGTAGGTCATGAATGAAAGTGACAAATGAAAAGCTGTTATGGGACCTTTAGTGTTTGTACTGGCTATTTATCTCACAAAATAAAACGTATGATTCATCATTTCCAAGCTAAAACAGCTTATGTTCGGTCACAAATGTAGAACCATTCTTGACATTGCATTTTATTTGTTTATTTTACTTAATTTATACGCCACTGTTCCTTCAAGGAGCTCAAGGTACATGGTGCAGCCACCTCCATATTATCCCCAAACAACCCTGTGAAGTAGGTGAAACTGAGAAAGTGTGACTGTCTATAAAGAGTCACGCAGTGGGCATTGTGGCCAAGGGAGGGTTTGAAACCATGTCTTTGCTTCCCAGTCTAATCACCTCCTTTAGTAACAGTAGAAAAGCAGCATCTCCAAAATGGCATCTAAAACACACACACACACACATTTCATGCGGCGTAATCCTATGCAGGTTTATTCATTAGTAAATGTTAAAGGATTGCAGCCTTGGAATGATTGCTATGAAATGGCACCTCACCTCAGTCAAAATGACATCTCCTCTAGAAAATCTCCTACATGCATTGTCCACCCTTGGCATCATGTTGGGAGGGCCTAACCCCTCTTCAGGAGTATGGAACTGGTGGCATTAGGACCCAGGGCTGGCATCGTTTTGGGGAAAGCTGATGTCCATGGTGTTCATGGTGAATTAAAGCCCTTCCATCTGGGGTTGGTACTGTACTTAAAGGTGGGGGGAAAAACTTCTTGATAGCCTGTGAGAATGCTGGCTTATAACACTGCCAGTACTATAACTGCAAGTGCAGCTAAATAATAATCACTCATGAATTGTCACTCTCTTTATTATTATTATTATTATTACTATTATTATTATTATTATTTAAAAAACAGATTATGATGAGTGTGAGAGGGAAGAAACAGATTGTTCTTCTGATGCATCTTGCTCTAATACTTATGGATCTTATGAATGCAGCTGCAAACAAGGATTTGTCAACGCGAATGCTGAGAGACCCGGGAGAAACTGTGAAGGCAATGTTTCAATATTTACTTTCATTTCATCTTATGAATATAAGATCAGAGCATATTTAGCAAATTCACCATAGGTGGGATTACAGTACAGTCTATAAACATACTGTAGCAGATGTTCACACAAAATAAGCCTGAAATAAGGTGCTGCTGGATCAATTACTGTATATATATTACATTATATTGCTCACTGGAGTCCAATGTTTTGTAATACAGAAAGGGGGCTCATTTCTGTGAACATTTTCAGCAGAACTGAAAAGCTCTCCCCACCCCTCCACCCCTTTTGGTGTTTGTTTGGGAAAGGCTTGAAAATGTTCACCTATTCAGGAAGCAGTTCACTTGCTGAATTAATTTTGTCCTCAGTGACATCAGCACATAGTCAATTCCAATGGCCTACATGGTATTGTGACATCAGCTCACTAAATGGCAATCATTTAAACGATTTCTATGCAATTTTACACACATTTTATTTACCAAGCAACATTAAATTATATTAATTTAACCAAAAGATCTTTTTATTCCCAAGTCATGTCACAACCTTTTAGCACCTTTCATTTTTGGAATTGAAAATTGAAAAATTCAACAAGCCCTATTGTTACAATTTAAGCTTTTTAAAAGGGAATATTTCAGCCACCCTGAAACTACTCCTTTTGACGAGAAAATTTAAATGGAACAACATTCCCACTTTAAACCCATTTTAATAATGTGTTCTGGTTCACTCCCTGTAAGAAAAGTAATTGAATAATGCACGTTGCCATACCTTTCCCTTCCACTCTATAGCACTTTTTTCCAACCCTGATGCAGAAGGTACCCAGACAAAAGACCTGAGCAGCACAGTTTTACCTTTGACAGATCCGTATACTTCAAACCATGTGCCATCACCTGCTGGAGAGGATTCTTCTGTCCCCAAAACCAGAAGTTTGGAAAATGCAACCACCAGCACTATATTTAGCAATGTATCTACAGAAACAACACTGAATGTTCAAGTCTCATCCTTACCACCCAGTAAGCCTTCCCAGGGGATTTTAATTAAGAAAGCAGTCAGAGTGCTTTGCGAGATTGAAAAAATTGTCATCACTATTCAGAAGGACTTTCTGAAGCAAGAATCTATCCCAGAATCTTCCCTGTACCTGGGAAGACCCCACTGCAATGTAAGCTCCAGCAATTCCAGTCATGTCATACTTCGGACTGGGTGGAACGAATGTGGAACTGAAGTACAAACCGTAAGTCACTTCAATCTCGGAAGAGAACATTAAGTGATATTTACTGACATATATTAATAATGAGTTCATTGAGATAACAAAGTAAGCATCAGAGGTCACTGAAACTAGAGAGTTCAGACTTGCACCCTGCAAAACAACTGGGGAACTTGCTTAAGAACAGAGAAGGTTGGAAAATCTGCAGAATATAGCTGCAGTTGCTTTATGGCCCTTTATAGAGATTTGGGAGACTGAAGTTTTAAAGCTATTGGCAATAGTTCTGCCTACACTGTATTTTAATATTTTGTTGGAAGCTGCCCAGAGTGGCTGGGGAAGCTCAGCCAGATGGGCGGGGTATGTATGTATGTATGTATGTATGTATAAATAAATAAATGATGCAGGTGTATTTGTAAAAAATAATCAACATGTCTGTTCCGTGGCCTGATACAGGAAGAACTACATTTTCTTTTTGTCACATGCATTAATATGTCTAAAGCTTATGCCTGTGCATAATGGTGGCTACATGCAATTGGTTGGCTACAGAGACAAGATGGTGTGACATTTCCTGGTAGCCATCATGAACTGAGGGTTGTGTGAATTAGTGGATATATGCCAGTTCTAGAATCCCCCCATCCACTCCTGATTTTATTGTATTAATTATTTTATAAATATTTATATACTACCCTTCAACCAAATGCCCATATTTTCACTCTTATACCATATTTTCACTAGTGCTTTTCTAAGATGACTAAACTTAATTGTTTTAATCCTTCCTGATATGGAAAAGGTTCCATGCCCGATTGTTCTGCTTTATTTGCTTTAGCCAGTGTGTCCTCCAAAGTTATCCTTAAAATGTAACAAACAAACCCTGATTTTCTTCTTCTGTTGCATTTGTCCCCCCCCCCCCCCAGAACACAACACACACCATAGTAAAATCAGTTCTTCGGAATGATTTGCTTTCTTCAAGGGTCATCCGCCACCTGAAGGTTGTCAGTCCAATCCTTTGTGTGTTTCAAAATGATCTCTTGACTTCGTCTGGATATACTCCAGAAGGGTAAGTGGGAATTTTAATACCCCAAATCCAAATGGTTCAGTGTACCTTCATTTCATTATACACTAAGGCAGAGGTTTTCAACCTTTTTTGAGTCCACGGCTTCCTTAACCAACTACATTATTTCTGCATCATCCCCTGGGGCTCAGGAGCCCAGTTATGTCACCCCTTGCCTGCAGAGCTGGCAGCCCCTCACCCTTTTTTGAACACTCTCCCTTGTGGGGTGTTCCCTCAGCCTCCTCTCTTTTCCCCTCTCCTTGGGAGTCCTCTGGGCAGTTGCAGCCGCTGCCCTGGTTTCTGAGCTGCCCCCCTGCCCCAAAGAGAGTTGCCTTGTCACACTGCCCCACAGGGACCTGGAAAGCACCCCCTGACTGGCCCCAGAGGCACCATTTGCCTGTGGAGCTTGTAGCCAGGGCTGCTGCAACAAACAGCTATGCAAGCCTTTGGGAGGCAGATACACGAGAGGGCATTAGAGGGAAGGAAAGAGGGACAGAGGCCAGTGTTGCCCATGGCACCCCTGACCATCCTTCAAGGCACCTCAGGGTGCCATGGCACACTGGTTGAAAACCACTGCACTAAGGAATTGTAGTGAAGATCCCCCCCCTCCAAGAGACTCAGAGGGACACTAACACTCAGATAACAGTCTACTAAAAATGGATACACTCTCTACAACCTCCATAAAAGAGAAGAGGGGGAAGATGGGGTTTTGTGACAGGCAGCTGTAGCTTACAGAGAATAATTTTACCAGGGCTCTCTCCAATCACAGTGGTTTTGGGAGGGCCAAATGGAGGTAATTGTCAGAACTGTGTCATGGTTTTCCATTCCTCCTCATAGTACACTCTTTTAGGAGAAAAGAAACTGGAAACATTTTGGGTGGAGTGATATAGATTTTGTTTATGCTTAGTTTCCAGTTTAAGGGATCTAATCTCTTCCTAATGCCAGTCCATACCAATGCTTCTCTGAAGACTTTCTTTAATAAAATCTAGTTCTGCACATTGTAATTTTTAAATTAGTTAATATTGTAGTGTGTGTCTGTTCTGCTGAGTGTTGGTTGTTATTAGGGGAGTCAGTTACCATCAATCCTCCCCAATTCTGGTCCTAGCTGTAGTTGCACCTGCTTTTTAGGATAGAATATAGCACTGTCTAGCTCTGTGGTTTTTGTTGTATATTTGTTGTGTCTGACTCTGTTTTATGTGTGTGCGTGCACACATAGTGTTGTACACAGAATCTAGAAAGAATACTGGTATTATGCGCATATGGGACAGAGCTCATAAAAAAGCACTCCATGAATTTTAACAACTGATTATCTTGCAGGGTTTATACCATTTTTGAGGATTTACATGGATCAGGACACTTCTTAACAGAAATGCAGCTATTCATTGAAAATGCCCCAATTCCCAAAAATTTCACCATCTCTGCTAGTGATGACCTAATGATTGAAGTGGGGATACAGAGACATGATAGCAACCTCAAGGTGGTCGTCAGCGAATGTTGGGCAACTCCAACTAATAACTCAAAGGACCCTCAGTCATTTCCTTTTATAGATGGCAGGTATGTTACACGCAATATATTCAGGGTGTCACACAAAAACCATGTACCAGGTAGTGCTATCTGAAAAATTAAAATACAGCATTTAAGAGCATCATTTCAAGTTGGCAAGTCTGTGATTACTTAATATTTAGTTTAATTATTCTTTAGATTTCATCTTATTACTCGGGGTTAACACAAGCCATTATTTCTCAGTCTCTGCCCCCTGTCTGTAATGCTGGGATGATTTTATTGAACTACTGTGGATGGTAGTTGTAAAGATTACTAAGTTAATGAATATGAAGTGGCTTGAATCCTCCCAAGCAGTATATATAAATGCTGAACACCCAAGTTGACTGCAGCTACAATGGGCTTTCACAAGAACGAAAAAACAAAACTTACCCTTGATCATGGATTGATTATAAAAAGGAACATGGCATTTCTTCCTGGATTAAATGAATTATGTTGGGGCAAAAAGGCAGTATTGAAAAGTTGGGTTTATTTTTGATCAAGTACAAGATAATGTGTGGGGACGCGGGTGGCGCTGTGGGTTAAAGCCTCAGCGCCTAGGGCTTGCCGATCGAAAGGTCGGTGGTTCGAATCCCCGCAGCGGGGTGCACTCCCGTTGCTTGGTCCCAGCGCCTGCCAACCTAGCAGTTCGAAAGCACCCCCAGGTGCAAGTAGATAAATAGGGACCGCTTACTGGCGGGAAGGTAAACGGCGTTTCCGTGTGCTGCGCTGGCTCACCAGATGCAGCTTTGTCACGCTGGCCACGTGACCCGGAAGTGTCTCCGGACAGCGCTGGCCCCTGGCCTCTTAAGTGAGATGGGCGCACAACCCCAGAGTCTGTCAAGACTGGCCCGTATGGGCAGGGGTACCTTTACCTTTACCTTTACAAGATAATGTACACCCATATATGCCTTGTTTAAATTATTATAATGTATGAATACTCCTAGGAAATAAAATGAAAATTGCTAGGAATTGCTACTGCAGTTGTTGTTATAAGCAATTCCATAGCTGCTAATGGAAGTGTGTCTGCTTCACTTTCTCTCTCTGGACGGCTACCATCAATTTTTGAAGGAAGCTCAAAAACAGAAACACAAGTTAGCATGGACAGTGTTGAATTATATTCTGTTCTCTTTTCAGTTGTCCAGTTCCAAATGCACACACCACTATGATTTCGAATGGGATATCCAACAAAGCCCAATTTAAACTGAAAATATTTTCCTTTGTCAATGACTCAGTGGTTTATCTACATTGCAAAATCCATGTTTGTCTGGAAATTCCAAGGAGTAGTTGCAAGACGGTAAGGCAGCTTTTATTATTTCCTACTTGAAAACCTTGTTGGAAAACAAGATGAAGGGGGTATATATTTCCCATGTATTCCTCAACTACAACAGTAAAATTACCCAAGAACATATAAGGCAGACTCCAATGTTGTGTGAGCAGATGTCTGCTTGTCCCATTGGACTTCACTCCCCCCCCTGCACAGTGGCGTAGTGTGGAGGCTGCAGGGGGGGCCGGCCGCACCGGGCGCAACATCTGGGGGGGGGGGCGCGCTCGCACTCGCAGCTCTCTGCTCCTACCGGGTTAGGGGGCGCAAATTACTTGCCTTGCCCCGGGTGCTGACAACCCACGCTACACCACTGCCCCTGCAGCCCCCAGTACACCCTCAAAATGTGAAACATAGCCACCATTCAAAATTTGTACATCTCTGAATTTTGCAGTGCAGTTCATCAGTCAAGCAGTGTACACAGAAATGCATTTATTCGTGAAGATATTAGTGAAGATTATATAAAAAGGCATTATGCTAGGCAAAATGTGTATGGTTGGATAACGTTTGCTGATAAATTTTTATGACGACTCTTCTAAAAAATTAAAATTGGAAATTTATATGGAGAAGTGAGCTTCAGATAGGAAAAGTTAGAAAATGAGAGAAACCAAATTTCTCCCATCCCTAGTTGCTGACCCTTCTTAGATGACCTTTTGAAATCTATTAGTAAATGACTACTTTGAGTGCTATGGATTGAAGTCAATACTTAGCAGTAGCTTTGAAAGTCCAGGAAAAGGAGTTGGAAAAAATCTCTTAGCAGAAATATAAAATGTACAATGGAAAACTAGTTCCTATTGTAGTCTTAGGTGTTAATTAATATGGTGATAATGAAATTAGTATTGGCAGTGATCTTAATGGAGGATTCTTATACCTGCTAGTATTTCTGAACTGTAAAAGGAAACATTCCCCTGAGTTTAGAGAATATGGGATACATATTTTCTCCTATGCAAGCAGTTCCAGTTTTAATTTTACTTATATAAGTATTTCTATATTGCCATATCATTAAATGTCTAGGTGGTGTACAAATAGTTCTCAAATTAGTAGCTTGCACAGTGGCGGAGCTTCATGCACCGGCACCAGGGGGTGGAGAGCAGGCGGGGGCGGGGTGCTCAGGGTGGGCAGGGGGGGGCAGCCATGATGGCAGCTGCCAGGATCGTGCTGCCAGGGGCGGTGGGCTCCCCCCGCACTCCTCTTCCTCTGCCAGTGAGCTTGCAAAATCTGTTAAGATGGTCTGCAGATTGGTAGGCACCTAAACATTTCACACTGGAAAAAGAGAAGGCCACCAATGAATGTTTCTTCATTTTTATTCTTTCAGAACTGCAATGGTTTCCGTTTGATGAGGACTGGGGAAACTATAGCAATGCCCAGTGCATCTTGGGGGCCTCTGCGCAAATCCGGTGGTAAGCAATCAGTCACCAGGCTGGGAAAGATTAATACTGAGAGACAGCTAGGAGTGAAAATGATAAGAATGGTCATAAATGGGTTGGGGCTGCTGTGAACTAAGCAACAGAACTATGCTGTGGAACCACACACCCCCTGCCCAAAACCAACCAGAGCAACCACTTGGCTCCAGGAGCAGGCCTAGGGCTGGGATGCAGCTGGACATCTGGCCCACCTCAGAGCACCACCCAGCCATGCTGAGCTCTCACACTCTCTCAGTGACAGATTGTAGGCTCCCACATTTCAGTGGCACCCTGTGCGACACTAAAATATGCCCCCCCCCTCTCGCACTCCATTCTGGTCATGCTACCCTAAAACTGCCTCTGACTCTCCTTTCTCCCTCCTTCTTTATTTTTTTTAATTTATTTTTTATTGATTTTTTAAAAAACACAGTATTTCAACATACCAATAACAAAACAAATAAATTCTTTACTCTGCTGAGCTCGTGACTTCCCTCCATTCCTTTAGCCGGTTTTTAATTTTCAAATCTTTGTGTCGCACTTTATATACTCTACCTCCTTTCTCCCTCCTTATAGGGCCACACAGCAAGCACTGAAGTGCTTCAAGATGATAACACAGCGGACTAATTATTGTTTGTTAATGCTGTACTGGCACTATTCTAATCTCATGACTATTGCATTTATCCATTCCCCACACGTTAATAAAAATAAGTTTCATTGGTGGTTGTCTGAAAGTTCTCCACCGGCTGTATGTGGAGGAAGAGGGCAGCATGGCCACTGCTGATCTGCTTAGCTCACAAGATCCTGTCATCTCTCTCTGTCTGGCCCCATCCCTTTCCTTCCTGAGCAGGAGCAGCAGTTTGTTGATTTGTGATAGTGAGAAGATGGGATTATCTATGCAGACATTAAGGCTGCAATCCTATCCAGATGTAGGAATCATCCACTCTTCCACTTGCCTGTGCCTAGAAAGTACAGGTCCAATTGGGGTTGTTTTTTCTTGTGCCATGCTTTCTAGACATGGGTCTGAATAGTTTTCCATTTACCCTGACACTTAATCTGGGAAAACACGCTTTCCACTGCTGAACTATAGCAAATTTCAATCTGTGGAAAACCCAGTTGATGTTTGCTCCAATTCAGCAGTAAAGAGTGGATTTTCCTGGGAGAAAGTGGTAGGGTAAACAGAATTGTGGATGACCCTTATCTTGAAGGCAAGCCCTACTGGATACAACAGGAGTTACTTCCAAGAAAACATGAATAGGATTGCACTTTTGAAATCTGGTAACGTTTTACCTTGTTTGCCTTTATGTTTTATAAGCACATTTAAGGCACCCAGTCACCCAAGGAATTATGGGAAATGTAGTTTGTTAAGGGTGATAGGAATTGTAGCTCTGTATTGGGTAATCTACAGTTCCCAGGCTTCTGTTTTGGAAAAGGATATACTATAAATGCATTGTGTGTATGCAAGCCAATATATCATCACAACTAATATATTTATTTCTTTATTTCAGCTGAAGAAAAGCATGGCTTAGGAGCAGGTTACATAGTCCTCATTGTCATTGGCGTATTTGCTTTTATACTGGCAATAACAGGTCTTTTAATTTTCCAACACCAACGCAAGGCTGGGGCGTACAATTTCAAAATCAAGTCTGACAATTTTAACTACCAAGTGTTCTATGACTGAACATTTCAGTTTTCCAAATGTAAGTTCTACCTTTCACTGAACTATTGTTCAAAGGGCTAGCTTGTGTGGTCCCTGGGAAATCTTTTAAAACGAGTTTTCCCTAGTGCAAATATATGGACTGGAAACTAATTAGAGTTTTGCTGCTCCTTTCTGCAGTTTGTGTGTTTGTGTGGCCATCTACATGTAAAAACTAGTTTTTCCTACAAAATTTGTCCTTTATACATCCAGTATCCACAATCAGTACAGTATCGTGAACAAACCATTAGGAAGCAAGGCTAGGAAGATGGGAGGTTAAACTCCTACTCAGTACTAAAGCTCATTGGGCAGCTTTAGCCACCTCACTTTGGGCTTGTTTGCCAACATTTGAGCATTAATAACTGCTGTTCAACCACTTCCCTCCCACCCATATTAGACCACACCTGCATGTCTTTGAATTTGTATATAAGAAGCAACTAGTTTTTCCCCATGTACTTATCAGTAGGCATTTCCTTTAGTGTTTGTCCCTGCCTTCTAATTTGTAGAGTTGATTATGCTGCTTAAGTCGTGACAGGCAGGGCACATGTGTTGATAGCTGAATGAACACCTTAAAAAACAACCACCCAGGAAGTGTGCAAAAAGCACAGGGTCAGACAACTGTAAATTCTTAGCACACATTTTCCTGATTGCTGTGCAGTATCTGGTGTAGATATTTGTAATGTGGTTTGTTTGCACAGCTTTCTGGATTTGTGCAAAACTTGAGGGATCAAAAGAGGGGGAAATAAGGCTATGCTTCTCTCTGTTCGGAGCACACTAGAAATAGTACAAGCACAGTTGGAAGAGAAATGAAAACATTAAGAGAATAGTGCATGTGGACAGGAGAAAGAAGATGATTGATCTACCCACTCTGTGATCCTGAGTAGAGTCGTTTGGAGACTCATTATCCTCAGTTTATCTGATTATCTCGGTATTGAGTGAGCTTGAAGTTACAGGGGGGAAGCATCAAGACTGGCGTTGTTTGAGGGTAACAGTTTGTGGACTACACAGATTAAATGGGATTGGAAAAAGCTGCAAACCCGCAGTAAACACCAGTGTGGACAAGCCTTCCCTGTTTGCCTAATTGGCTTGTGAAGATAAAATAGAATCACCCCAATGGATGAAATGAAGCTTCATGGAAGAAGAGTGCGATAGAAATGTGATGAATAGGAGGACAGCCAGTGTCATGCCACTAATCAAGTATTTTCCCCCCTCTTGGTATTCTAGCTGGAAACATTCTATGAATATAATGCTGCTCCATAAGATGTTGGACCTGATGCACTCCACCAAACTTAACCACAAATAGCCAATGCCCCATTGTATCTCCTGGTCTTGACATAAGTCCTCTAAGAACTTACTACTTTCTGTTGCTATGTTGAAGCACTTTACAGTTTTTGCATCCTTTCAGGAGGAAAAAATAACATTCACTTAAAAAACCCCAAAAACCTCTCTCACTCCCCTCATAGTACTGTCATTGTTGATATCACTCACTCAAGAAAGGCAGAACGTTTACTCAATGACAGAGCATTTTGATTTTCCATTCAGGCACTTAATTAAAGGACTGTAGCATTGCCATCTTGATGCAAAAGCCTGACTCCTAGAATGCATTATGAGATCTGCATTTTCAGGAAGAAATGCATGTTTAAAGCTGTTGTTTAAAACCAATTCAACACTGTTATATATAAACTTTGTTGCTTTTAACCACATGTTAAATTGGTTTTACAAAGAGAAAGAATCACTTCTGCAACTGGTCTGGTCATCCCCCCCCCCCTGAATATTCGCCAGTCAAGAATATTCATCATTAAAGCACTTCCCTAATATCATAAGTTTTTGCAGTACAAGAACCACTAGGTGAATTTAGACATCTCCATGAACTTGCTTAAATTCCAAACTCATAGGAACGACAATAGCAATAACATGAGACATGCTAGAGAAAAGGATGATACTCAGACACAACCTTATGTACCACAGCAAACTGTGCTTTAGTTGACTGGCAACTCAGCATCTAGAGTAATAGAGGAATGAGAGATGGGTTATTCCAATGTACAAAGCAGCAATCATGTCCCTGCTGGGTCCATTCTATGTTGCCTCTATTTATTGTTTACTTCAGTGGCAATACATTGCAATTATTCAACGTTTCTCACTATGCCATTGTATGCATAGACTAGGCTTGTCAACAAATATCCAGTGCCTATAACAGCAGAATTTCCACTTGACATTAAGTTGTTGTACATCTACTTGTGGGGAAAGCCTTATTTGCTGAGTTTCAAATGTTGAAAGCACAGGATCCCTCAAAAGGGGTGGGGGAAAGATCTTACAAATTTAGCATTGACCCATGGACATGTAATCATATATGGACTGTACATACTGATTTTAGATATTCCCACAGCCATACAAAGGTAATTAAAAGATTCTAAAGGGTGGGCACTTCTTTCTTTCAATCCTTATTTTACATCGCAGTGCTAGTTAAATCTTAACATGAAGGTAACAATTTGGTAAAATGTCTGATGTGCAAATAAAATTGTTGAGATAGCCTGAGAGACATGCTAAACCATTGTTGTTTTTTAGGAGTCTATATTTTTGGTACATTTATTGTACATTTCCACAATTTAATTGGCTTTTGTGCATATATGAAAAGAGAAACTATTTTTATAGGTTGCAATTTCTGTGTTACTATGCTGTAATAATATTGATAGTTTTGACATGGTCACTCGTGAGCTACTTAAGCATAGTTAGTAGGGCTTTAAATGTTACATCACCTGCATGGAAACCTCCCAAAACTGCTTCCACATAGTGGCGTTCAGTGCTGGAGGTGTAAAAGTGGCCCTAACTGGGTTATCTTAAGTAACCCAGCTTGCTAATGAAAGGGGCTAGCTAAAATCCTGGAAGCTATTAGAATAATCGAAAACAAAATGGAGCAAATTCCAATTGATTTATGCTGAATAAAACCCTAGTGCTGAATTAGATACAAAGTAATATTATTAACTTATTATTGGCTTTTCAATAAATGCATTTTTAAGCTTATTTATGGGTTTTGTTTTTGTTTTAACACCCTTTGAAGTCCAAAGGCTTACATGATTGTAGCTTGAAAAGTTGTTAATTCGGTGCTAAATTCAAGGCATGCTTACCTATGAATAAGCCCCACTTGCTCAGGGAGCCCTGTTGGTAAATAGGGTTACAATAGATTCATTTCATGATATGAGACTGTAGGTCTTAGTGTACAAACAAATACACATAAAGCATAATTTACAGCAAACAAGTGTCACCTTTACCTCCGTCTCAACCGATACTTGGCTTCCTGCATGCTCAGTATGAAATGCTTCACTTGAAGAGCACTTTGGACCCATGAATACATCCGTCACCCTAAGGTTTCTTGAGGAAGTTTAAAAACCAACAAAAAACCAACAATGTAGTACCTTTTATTATGAGCCAAGTTTTTCAAAGAAACTTTCTGTGTTACTTTGGGGAAAGTGGTTTCATCCATAATATCATTATTGCAAAGTTTTGGAACCACTATTACTTGAAACACTGTTCTTAGTAGTTTACTGAAGTTTCCAGAATATAGGGTTGCCATGTTTAAAAAAGTAAAAACCAGGACACAATTTTTCGATTGACTTGCCTAAGATCCAGGACAAAGTGCCGCATTTACAAAATTCCCCCCGGACGTCAATTCCATCTTTGAAAATCCAGACATATAGCTGCCCTAACCAGAATATAATTGCAGACACATGCATTGCTTGAGACAGTGGTTGGCGTAATTTACATCGGTTATGGAAATTCACCCATGACTAATGTGTAAGGATTGTACTAGAGGCATTCAATATCATGTGGGATCCCAGAAATCCACTGGTGGCAGCACTGCTGGATCAGACCAAGATTATGGGCCAAGTCATGCTGAAATCCAGTCTAGCAGTGTGCACTGAAAGAATGAGAGAGGACTGTGTGGCTCCTGATGACACGTGCTGAACTCAGTACAGATAGCCCTTTAGTATGCTACCACAACTGGAAATAATCGGTTTTTATCAAGCTTATTTCTGCTCATCAGCAACACCTAAGATGTTGAACTATACCTTGGGTTACATACGCTTCAGGTTACATACGCTTCAGGTTACAGACCACTAACCCAGAAATAGTGCTTCAGGTTAAGAATTTTGCTTTAGGATGAGAACAGAAATCGTGCGATGGCGGCAGTGGGAGGCCCCATTTGCTAAAGTGGTGCTTCAGGTTAAGAACAGTTTCAGGTTAAGAACAGACCTCCGGAACGAATTAAGTACTTAACTCGAGGTACCACTGTATAGGAACATAGTTGTGAATAACTTTTGCCCCAGTGTGCCATGTAAGAGGTGGCATGCCCATTCTAGCCTGGCTTTCTTTCTTGCCATTGCAGCCCCTTATCTGATTTCCAAGAATGTGTCTGCAATAGTATGGACACCTTAATATAACATAAAATCTGAGTAATATATGGGCAGTAAGTTATAGGTAAAAAGGGCATGCATTCTAGCTTGAAACTGATCAATATCTGGAAAGTGACATAAGTTGGCTTCAGTATTTGTTTCCATATGAGTTGTCTAATAATATTAAAATTATCCAGATAATATACACATTTAAATAGACAAAAGTGAAACATACAATATAGCAACTAAGTAAAAGCATAAATCAATAAAGCAACCCAGCAACAATAAAACTACGCAAACAAAAAGACAGTAATAGAATCCAACACAGACAAACACATATCGAAACTTCAGCAAGAAGTCCAGGAGAACTCACATCAGTTACGAAAGCTAAAAAGAGCAAGCAGTTGCAGCTTGCAAGTTAATATTGTGCACACACTTTGTAATTCACTGTTAACCAAAGAATGATACATGGATTTATAATTCTTGGAAAAGTTTCAAATTAGTAAATAACTGGTCAATCTGACCGGGCAACAAAACAAGAGCCAAATGGTTGTCATTTCTTCCCAGAAGGTGAATAGCCGTTGAGGTATTTTAGAGATTAAGTTGAGCGATTAAGCCGTTAATGTGGCTCCTGGCACTTGTAACACTGGTAGCTATTTTGTCTCCCTGCTGGCAATAATAATACTGTACATCAAGGAAGAAACTGGACTGTTTTATCTAACTATATAGCCCATCCCTGACCCTGGATAGGTGGCACTGTCACCCTGACCAGCTCTGACAACCAGATGGGTTGGGGAATGACACAAGAATGGGGTTAACCTCTGGAGATCATGTAAATAATGGCAGGGGTGATTCCTGGGAGCCAGCCACTGGTGGCACTCTGGACTGGTTTGCTGAGATAGCCACTACACAGGTGAAATTGCCTAATCAGGCCAGCCAGCAGGTGCCAGCTTCTCTCCCAGTGTGGAAATGGGAGCGAATGTATAGCATGCCTGCATGTTTGTGGAATGAGCTCAGCAAATATTCAGGAAAGAAGGGTACCATACAGCAGGGGTAGCCTACTCCATCTGTTGTTGGACCGCAACTCCTATCATACCCTTAAGCAGCAGAGCAGGGTCTACCAGGGCTGGCGCAGGGGATCCAGTCCCAAAGAGAAACTGTAGTTCAGATATTCTTTTGAGAACTTGTGCATTAAGGCATAGATCCCACCCCACCCCACCCCACCCAAGCATCATTTTGATTTAAACACTAGTGCTAAATCAGCTGTGCAACTGGCTGGTCCCTTGACATGACCTATTTTGATTAACCTGAAGACTACCATTCCCAGTCTCATTTTCAAACTGGTGCAATTATGTCAGTCAGCAAAGCAGGAAATCCTCAGTTTGAAGATCTGATAGTCAGTCTACACAGAATCATAGACAGAATCATAGAATTGGAAGGAACCACGTATATGTCCAGACAGTTACCACTTCAGATAACAGTTGGGAAATTACCGTACACGTCTTGATGCAATTCCATGCCCTGATTTAAACTTTTTAATGTGGTTTTCATTGTATGGTCTTATGTACAATGGTTGTAAACCACTCTGTTTTTTATGAAATGTTATACATACATACTTTAATTAATAAATAAGACAAATAAAACCGACTTAACATGCTAGTTTTTCTTTCTTTCCCCCTGATATGCTAGATTTCCAGGTTCAGGGACTTTTTTCCATGGCAAGGATTCAAGCATACCATATCCTACCTGCAGTCTGAAGTGGGTACCCCCATTGTCGCCTTTGACTGGACTTAACCGTCCAGGGGTCCTTTACCTTTACAGACTAGGTAAGGCTGCACCACATACTATTTCTTGCCTAGAAAAAAAATGATGAACACAAGCCTCAACTAACACAAAAGTTTCAAATGCAGCTGTGCAAATGCAGGTATGGAAGACAACTTCCCCACCTGTATTTTTAAAATCAGTTCTTGTAGGGTGTGATTTTGTTCTTCTGTGTTTAACACAGAACAGTTTGTATTGTGTGCCAATGACTCAGGTTGATCTTGTATACTGGAAATACTTCTCTTCTCTGTAAACTCTCATTGTGCAAACAACAGGAATTATTTTCAAAAGACTGTATACCTAGCAGCAGGTAAAGTAAACTTCCACTGTCCCCAGAGAATTAATAAATCCAGGTAATCAGAGATGCCTAGTTTTTGATGGTTATTTCCAAGTGGCTTGTCCATTTCTCAGAACACTGGTTTCATTTTTGCAAGGCATATTTGTAAATCCTCAATTTTAACAGGAGTAACTAACTCCTCATTGTAGGATGCATAGGCCGTGATAATATATGCAGGCTTATTTGGAAGTCATGTCCCACTGAATTTCATAGAATTTATTCCCAGGAAGACACATACACTTAGCCGTAGCATGTAATCCTATACAGTGGTACCTCGGGTTACATACGCTTCAGGTTACATACGCTTCAGGTTACAGATTCCACTAACCCAGAAATATTACCTCGGGTTAATCACTTTGCTTCAGGATGAGAACAGAAATCGTGCTCCAGTGGCGCGGCGGCAGCAGGAGGCTCCATTAGCTAAAGTGGTGCTTCAGGTTAAGAACAGTTTCAGGTTAAGAATGGACCTCCAGAACGAATTAAGTACTTAACCCGAGGTACCACTGTACATGTTACTGAAAGTAAGTCCAGTTGAAGTCAATGGCTGGCATTCAACAGCCTCAGCACACAAGTAAAACTGACTTGTTTTCCCACAAAACAACTTCCCCTTTCTCTCTGAATCCCACCCCCCAAAAACACCTCTACAAGTCCGGTCTGGGGTGAGGTTGGTACAGAGCACTGCAGGGGGAAGAGAGGAAAATGACGTCCTTCTGCACAGTGGAAATTTGTGCTTCATTGGTTATCTCCCAATGGGATTTACTTCTGAGTTTTGCTGTTAAGGTCTCTCTGAGTAGTCATCAATAGTGGTTGGATCACATCACATCCCACACACAACTGGGGTGTATTCTAGTGAAGCAATTTGACAATGTGTGATGGAGTGAGATTCAGGGAAATTCTGTCTTCATTACCAAAGGGGAAACCACTGAGCAGTTCCTCAGGAGAACACACATTTGCACTATAAAACAAACACTAGCATTTTATGTTAATCATAGTAAACAGAAACTGAAGGCGCTAATCTTTTATTTGATTTCATATAAGTATGCAGCATTAGGCTTTGGTTGTGCTACTGTTGCTAGGCTGGCTAACTGTAGTACTCAGTCATACGTTAAAGCATTGATGTCATAAAAAACCCCCACAATTGTTGATGTAGGTTTATTTGATTAAGTTAGCCATATTTTGTCCCACACATCTTGTTCTATTATTACCTCAATATCTTATTTCCATATTAAACAATATGGATACTACTACCCTTTTCCTTTTCTGTTAATTGATTTATAACAGTTGCAAAAAGTAGACCAAGTCAAAAATAACAAGGGCAGAGCAGAAATCATTAGTTCATTTAAACAGAAAGTAAATTGTAAGTTTTATTACAATATCCAAATTGTAATAAATTACAATATCCAAATTTCACAATACACCATGGGCTGAGTCCTGTGCACTTGATTCTGGAGAATAGGAACTTAAGTCCCACCAGGTGGGATAGAATTGTCCTAGATTTTCTTTACCTTTAGAAACACGTGTTTGAAAGTCTAACGATATACTGGATCATCCTTATCCAAGTGCTTATTGACACTCCTTGTTTGGTTTTAGTTTATTATACCTCAATCAACCTATTACTGAGCTCAAACACATTTAAGGAACTTACTGCTGAACCAATATTTAGAATTGGGTGTAGTCAGCCTCAATCCTAGGGACAGTATTTTAAACATTATATAAAGATGTTACAAGGTAGAGGAGACAAGATGAAGACTGTAGTACAGTGGTACCTCAGGTTACAGATGCTTCAGGTTACAGACTCTGCTAACCCAGAAATAGTACCTCAGGTTAAGAACTTTGCTTCAGTTTGAGAACAGACATCACGCGGCAGCGGTAGGGCCCATTAGCTAAAGTGGTACCTCAGGTTAAGAACAGTTTCAGGTTAAGAACAGACCTCCAGAACAAATTAAGTTCTTAACCCATGGTACCACTGTACCCTACATGCTACATCCCTTAGAACAGAAGAAAAATTACCCAATGCTGCCTTCAGATTTTGCCCCTAAATGGAACCACTATCATGCAGTGCCCCAGCTCCAATCCATTCTAAGCAGTTCAAATGTTTTTGATTAGTTTGTTGACAAAAAAGGCGTGAAGAAATCCAGAATAATGAGCAGAGCAATCTTCTCCAATTCAAGATGCCAATTGTCCATCTGAGCCCTTAAAGCAGTTCATGTCCTGAACTTTGACTCGCATCTGATTAAAATGGGTCTAGAAAAGAGTCTAGATTATTGGTTTCATCCAAGAATCTCTGGATCTGGACCACATAGCTCACTTGACCACCATACTTAGAAATGACAGCTTTGAAATCAGTGTTCGGGTGTTAAGTCTGCTGGGTCCAGTTTCTTTTTTTGACTCTAACCCTGTCTCGCCTCCCATACAGAGTATTAAAAAAATGTTTCTTCTGAAGGAAGAAATTCCTCCCTCTCCAATTCCTCTTCATCAAATCCAAGATGGGGAACTTGGGTCCTTGAAATGCTGCTGAACTACAACTCTCCTAATCTCTTAGACCATGCTGGTTGGGGCAAATGGGAGTTGGAGTCCAATGACAACATTAATGCTTTGCAATGAGACAGAGAGCTTGCCTGTTAGAATTAGTTGGTCATGACAAAAAGGCACTGAGAAGGCATTCAGAGGGAATCAGAGCACTAAGAGTTTTCAGGCAACATCGGCTGAAGGTTATGCATAGAAATCTGCCAAACAGACACTATGGATACCTTCACTTCAACTCAATAAACTGTAGGCTGAAGTGGCCGACAGCAATTTTATCCACAAAGTTTATTGCAAACTGGACGTAGTGGTCAGTCTTTATGTGACAACATTTCCCCATAAGAATCAAAGGTTTACAATTATTTTCTTCCAACGCATGGAAGAGCTAGTATTAACTATGTGTTGTCAAGCAACAGGTCCGTACAAACTGATTTTAAAACTTAAATAAACATGCCAGAACAAATTCTAACTGAGTCATAGTTTAAGCTCTTCACGAGCTGTACTATTTTAATCAGAACCTTCTCAACGCACTTTGACGTAAAGACGTCAAAAATAGAGGAACACATCAAGCAAATAACTAAAAGCATTTAAGGGTTTGCTACCTTAAAAAAAAAAGCAGTTAACAATTCAGCAGTCAAAAGCATACACGGCAATGTCATTAACCTGGAATTTATTTTAAGCTTCTTGTTGAATTAAGGAGAAAAAGATTTTGCAGAGGAAAAGGGATGAAAGTTGTCTGGGAGAGAATTCTGAGAGTTCTCCCTACCAGAGAAGAATGGCAGATCAAGTTGATAGATTTTGCCGAAATGGCTAAAATGACCGGAAGAATCAGAAATCAGAAAGACCAAAATTTTAATAAGGAATGTGGTGAATTTATAACTTTATCTTAAAGCCCATTGTATACAGTTAAAATCATTAGTAGGATTGGAATATCACTTGTAGTTTAATGATGAATTTTGGACACAATGGAGAAGTAAAAGATTTGGATTATCATAAAAGGTGCAGGAGGAAATGATTGACAATAGGACCCACAAAGGGGAGGAGGGAAGTCCAAGAGATTCATTGGAATCTTGTTTATATGTTGTATGTTGGATATGTGACTGTATAATTTTAATCTGAAAAATCAAATAAATTTATAAAAAGAAAGACATAAAGTTGTTTGGGCAGCAGCCATGCTTGTATGGGGATTAACAGCTGGTTTCCATTGTTTACCATGCAGCCCAGGCTTTGACCTTGTGTGCCACTACAATGCATGATTACCCCAAGAAAACTTTGTACAAGTAGGCTTCTAGGTATACTTCGTACAATGTTGCTTCTAGGGGGTAGATAGCTGCCTTTTCTCCCACTACAGAAGCAAGAATAAATATAATTTTCAAATCTAGCCCTTTCAAAGACACTGTCCCATGAAGAGCATATTTAAACTGTGAGAGCCTAAATTCAACATAGAGTTAGGTATGCTTAAACCCATTAAAATGATGAGCTGAACCACAGCTAGGCTTGAATGTTTGGGGCACTTCTGTCCTAAACTTACTGTTGTAAGCCACCCCCAATCTCCAGAGCACTGCGAGATTCTAGAGAGTTCCAGCTACACTTTATCCACCAGGCTCTGTGTTTCCTTTGGAAAATGAGGCACAGTGGAGACTGTGGTGTTTTTATGATATATGGTTTATTTACACGTATGCACAGCCTGAGTCTATGTTAGAGGAGCCCCAGTATTACACTGCAAGAGGGCCTTGCCTCTTCAATAAGTGCAGCATTGGATTCAAACAGAGACTAGCCATTTTCTCTGCCTCCTGCTCTCTCCTTGACACATAACATCTAGTTTACCCAAACACTGACTTCTAATCCTAATGGATCCAATGTTGTGCTAACGGCTCATTACCTCCAGGATACCACCTCCAAGGAAATTAGACTAACTCCCCACTGTGTATACGTAAAATTGTTAGCAGGATTATTGTAACACATATAATGTAATATTAGCTAAGGGGGGGAGAGTGACAAAATGATCTAGAAAAATGTAATTAGATGCAAAGAAATATGGGAAAATTTGGAAATCTGGGGGGTGGGGGGAGGTCCGAGGGATCTAGGTAATCCCAGGAGTGAAAAATTTGAAAGTGATGTGAATGTTTAAAAATTTTGTTTTTTAAAAAAATGAAAATAATTTTTTTAAAAAAAGGAAATTAGACTAACTCAATTACAGTGGTGCCCCGCAAGACGAACGCCTCGCAAGACGGAAAACCTGCTAGACGAAAGGGTTTTCCGTTTTGGAGGCGCTTCGCTAAACGAATTTCTCTATGGGGTTGCTTCGCAAGACGAAAAAATCTTGCGAGTTCCCGCGGTTTTTTTTTGCTTTTCCTCCCCCTTTCCTAAGCCGCTAAGCCGCTTATCAGCTGTTCCGCTGATAAGCCGCTTAACAGCTGATCACTAAAAGCCGCTAGACCGCTAATAACGCTAATCCGCTAAGCTGTCAATGGGCTTGCTTCGCAAGACGAAAAAACCGCTAGACGAAGAGAATCGCGGAACGGATTCTTTTCGTCTTGCGAGGCACCACTGTACCTTTTTTTTTTTTTACTTGTTAGTTCCCTAGTATTAACAAGTGCCTAATAAACAATTTAGAAAGTTCACCTAGCATAATTAGCTTTTACATATGCTAATTCCAGGGGATTAAAGCATCTAGCACATATTTCAAGATACGTGGATCTGACATCCCATTTTAACACACTGACAATTATCCCCCACAAACCCATAACAATACAGTAGTGCTTCCTTTACACTCCACCATGAGCCTTGAGATCCTCGGATGCTCCCCTAAGCCCCTGGGGTTTGGTTGGCCTCCACTAAGGACTGTGGCCTTTAGCTCTCAGTCCATATCCCTCACTAGTTCTGCTCTGTGCCTCCCTTGAGTTCATTTGCCTGGCTGCAATGCCTTCCTGAACTGTGCCTCTTGCTTGCCTGGGTAGAGGCAACAGTGTGTGTTGGGGGTGTACAAAACTGACTTTTGCAAAACTGCAATGAAGTCGACTGCACAAAGGTGATAAGAGCCAGTGTGGTGTAGTGGTTAGAGTGTCAGGCTAGGATCTGGGAGACCAGGGTTCAAATCCCCACTCAGCCTTGAAGCAGACTGAGTGATTTTCAGTCAGTCACTGCCTCTCAGCCTTACCTACATTGTAGAGTTGTTGTGAGGATAAAATGGAGAGGGGAAGAATCAGCTTTTCTACCTGAGATAGAAATGTAATAAACAAACAAGCTCATAAATAAATTCATTACTCTGCCCATTTTTGCTTCTGGCAGTGACTTCCACTAGCAGGTGGCCCCTGAAAAGTTTTCCACAAGGGCATGTGGCCCTTGGGCTTTAGAAGATTCCCCATCCTTGTGCTGCAGGTTGCAAAGGCTGTCTATCTTCCAGAGGCATCATTCCTTTACCTCCTCTATTTATTCCCCACTCCCCAAACAGGAAACCACCAATGGGTTAGGGTGACTTTTGTCAAAACTGAGGTCATAATAAAATGAGTTTTTTAGTAGTAAAAACACTTGTGGCTTTTTATAGCTTCTGTTATCTGTGCTGCCAATTTAATTGACGATATGAGTCACTGGCAAGCAAATATCCTGATGTTAATTCCAAAGAGGGCGTGATTTTCTTTTATTTGGTGCATGTGTTAAAATATAACATATTCAAATTGTTAGCTTTCACACGCTCAAGCTTTTGTCTACATGGGCATGGCCAGTGCAATGTTTCCTCTTTCCACGAATAATAGAGACTTCCATCATATCTCAAACAGATATTCAAAGTTTAAACTCTGTTGAATTTCCAATGCAGTCTAATGTGCAATATAAGGGGAAGGGAGCAAATGCACATTTAAAGCCCCACTTAACTCTCTCTCTCTCTCTCTCTCTCTCTCTCTCTCTCTCTCTCTCTCACACACACACACACACACACAGAGAGAGATGCCCATATACCGTATTTTTTGCCCTATAGGATGCACTTTCCCCCCTCCAAAAATGAAGGGGAAATGTGTGTGTGTCCTATGGGGCGAATGCAGGCTTTCGCTGAAGCCTGGAGAGCGAGAGGGGTCGGTGTGCACCGACCCCTCTCGCTCTCCAGGCTTCAGGAAGCTCTCCGCAAGCCTTGGGAGCCCACGGAAGTTCCCATCGGCTTCCCCAGGCTTGCGGATAGCAGCCTGCATCTCGAAGCCTGGGGCGCGCCCCGGGCTTTGGTTCCCCGACCTGGTTTGGAGGCTTGTGGTGGGGAGAAGCGCGCTTCTCCTCGCCACCAGCCCCACAAGCTCGGGGGACAGCGGGGAGGCGCAGCGCCGCCATCCCGCTGTTCCCTGACCTGGTTTGGAGGCTGGCGATGAGGAGAAGCGTGCTTCTCCCTGCCGCCAGCCCCACAAGCCCCAGCCCCGCGCCGGGGGGGGGAATAAAATTTTTCTTTATTCCCCCCCAAAAAAACTAGGTGCATCCTATGGGCCGGTGTGTCCTTTGGGGCGAAAAATATGGTAGTTCTCTGCCCATATAGTAGTCTGTGACTGTGTACACACCATGAATTTAAAACACATTTCAGCTACATGACTTCCCCCAATTAATCCTGGAAATTGCCACAAGGAGTAAGTTACATTTCCTAGGATTCCTTGGGGGAAGCTATGTGCACTCAATGTGCTTTCAATGTGCTTTTAATCGGTGGTGTGTCTTCAGTTGCCTGCATCTAAAGCTGGTTCTGATCTATTACTGATTTAACATATACAATTCCTCATTTACTTGCTTTGTACATAACATGGGTTTGCAAGGCTTTACTTTTTTATGCTCAAGTGCAGTGCAAACTCACCTCAAAGATTGTGAAAAGCATGCATAAAAAGACAAGCTGAATAAGTCAGGCTTGAAGTACATCGAAGACATGTGCCAAAAGAAGAGTGCTGGGAACATTGCTTAAAAGTCAGTTAGAGGGCAGGTTTTTAAAAGCCCTGCATGACTCTATGTTGCTTAATTTAAACTTGATAGGATACTAGTCCTATCCTCTGTTGGTCACCCTACCACCCAAGCACACCAAACATATATATCCAGCAGTTCCGTCTTAAAGAATAACAGAATCCTTACAATGGTTTGTAGTAGGGCTGTGTACCCCAGGATCCTTCAGAAGCTCCTAAAATCTGAAGCAATCTGAAGCAATCTGGGGTGATTTGGACATTTTAAAACCCATGCAAACAGACATGTTAGTCTTTTGCAGCAAAAACAGCAAAGAATCTTGTGGCCATTAAAGTCTAACACACGATGCTGATTTTATAGATGTCTTTCTTTTCAGTCCAATCCACTCTTCAAGTTAGGAATACTACTGTGACAGACTGCTTATGGATAGCCCTTAAAATTCAAAAACATTTTGCCGGTTGATGAGGACCAAACAACAAAACTTATGGGGTGGTCTATATTAACAGGGGCTACAACAGGGGGTCTGATTCTGAACACATACTTAGAATTTCACATCCTTATGCTATAGCTCTGGGGTGGGACTGAAGGATGCATTGCATTGTGGAGAACCAACCAGGGTTTGCATGACAGAGGCAGGTTGGGCAGAGTAAAGGGTGGGATTCTCAGATTTCTACAGTAGGCTGCTCTCTATTGACACATACAACTAATGGGTTTCTGCACTAGTGGCGTAGTGTGGGGGTGCAAGGGGGGCCGGCCGCACCGGGCGCAACATCTGGGGGGGAGCGCTCGCACTCGCAGCTCTCTGCCCCTACCTGGCTCACTCTCTCTCTCTCACTGCTGTGCGAATCCGATCCGAGCCGCCGGGTCGCCGCCCACTGTGGAGGGTGGTGGTGGTGCCAGGCGTGCGGGTTAGGGGGCGCAAATTATTTGCCTTGACCCGGGTGCTGACAACCCACGCTACGCCACTGTTCTGCACATATTGGAACAACCCTTTATCCTCCAACCAGGCAAGCAAATGCTGTTCTTACCATTCAACAACACATTCTAGCCAGCAAAGTCCCTTGATGAAAGAGTCCAGCAGGTCTGATGAGGTGGATAGCCTGACAGCTTCACCTGCTGACCAGCAGCCTAAAGGGGGAGAAGGCAGAGTGACTCCACCTGCAGCTAGCTGATCAGCCTTCAAGCACTTGGAGGAGAAGGCACTGATGAGAACCAACTAACTTCAGCCTTCTTAAGCAGAGCTTCCAGAAGCAGCAGCAGTCAGATACTGCTAACAACGCTTGTAATTCCTGGCCCTGCCTTGCTGCTTCCTGCTCATCTTGATCCTTGACCCCTGATCCAATGCTCATCAGATACCCTGACCCTGGACTGTCTGGCCATGTGGATTGCTGTTTGTGTGACCCTAGACTGGACCTGACTTCGAACGCTGACTCTGCCTCAGGCAAGTCAACCTCAGAGCCTCTTCTGGTCGTCTGGCCTCCCATGTCACTGATTTCTGCACTTTGTTGCTCAACAATGAGACTACAACATAGCCTGGTTAAAGGGGCATTCCCTAGGAGAGTCCCAAGGGCCAGATAGTGAGGCATGGAGGGCCACATTTGGTGCCCTGGGTTTCCCACCCCTCCTTTAGCTTGATAACATGCACATTGACTCAGAAGCAAGCCCCACTTTGATCAGTGGGACTTGTTCCAGGTGAGCATTTAGAGGACTGCAGCTCTTGACTAAAATTACTCAGGAAGCCATGCATGAGTGTCTGGCCATTTATTGTGTGTCTGACTCATTCACATACACAATAAAGTATTAAATTACTAAAGTAGAATTTAAATTCCCATTTCTGTTTAGCTGATTATTAACTCTGTAAAACCTTGTACAAAGCTACAATGGAAAGATGTCTAAAAGAATGCCATGATTCTTTTAAATGTTCAGTCTCATCCACTTGTATGACTTTAGAAAGGGAAGCAGGTGAGTAAGGTAAACTGAAATGATTCTGTGCGATAACATCGAGTTTAACCATAGAACTCTTGCTACAAGGAAGAATATCCTTCATTTATTTCCATTATTTCATTTCTTTTCTTTTTTTAGCAAATTGAAATTCTTTTTGTGTTGCAGTTTTGTTTGAGTTAGTTTGTATATGCCTCAAAGAGAGACACTGGTCAGGATAATAATAATACTAATAATAATATGCTGCAATGGTGGCTGGTGCCTATTGGCACTAGTAGGGTAGAAAGGTGAGAGGCCAAAAGAAAGCATAGCGAGAACAAAGGACAGCAGGAGAAAACTAATTTTAGTTTTGTCCCCATTCTCCCTGCTGCTGAGTTCTACAGGGTCAAAACTGGGACTAAGAAGCAGGAAGATAACAGCCAGGATCGACCCCCTGAATTGGGTGTAAGCTAGGTGAGGACTGGTTGAGGGCAGACTGAGGTTGGTAGGATAGTGCCCCCATCGCCCTAATTGACCAGCCTCCACTGTTATAATAATTAAGTTGAATGGAAAAATGTTTCCAGGTAACTACTTATTGCAGGATGGGTGCAACTCATGCATGCAAGTTTTTTTCAGGTTCCGCAGACGTTGGCATCAAAATGTCAGCCTGTGATTTCCCCCTCCCATCCACACAATTTTAAATAAACATTTACCCTTTCCATGAGAAATCTGGGAAGTTTTAAAAAAAAAGTTGCCAATGGCCTATATATTATTTATTTATTAAATTTATTTACCAGTCTTCATCCAAGGATCACAGGGTGGTTTACAATATAAAAACACAAAAAAATACATGCCATAGTAACACCCACCCACCCACACCCCAATTTAAAAGGTCATAGATTGTTTAATTGGCTCAAGGCCTAGGAGAAGAGGAATGTTTTTGCTTGCCATGTAAAGATATATGATGAAGGCAAGCCTCCTTGGGGAGAGTGTTCCACCAACAGGGAGACACTGCAGAAAAGGCCTGCACAGAGCTTGGATTTGGTTTTATTGAAAGAAAATCACTGGAGACTGTAGTGTATTTGTGATAGGTAGTTTTATTTACACAAATATACAGGCAGAGCAGAATATGGAATCACAACAGTAACACTCATAACACAGGGTTGGGGAACCTTTTTGGCTCTATGGCCCATATCCTCAACAGGACTGGCCAATTTTGATAGGTATGTGGGGCCACCCATCTGTTTATCATATGACATCATTAATTTGTTGTTTAGTTGTGTCCGACTCTTCGTGACCCCCTGGACCAGAGCACGCCAGGCACTTCTGTCTTCCACTGCCTCCTGCAGTTTAGTCAAACTCATGCTGGTAGCTTCGAGAACACTATCCAACTGAAGGAGCATATTGCAATATAATTGTTCTATTATTGAAGGACATGCTTAAATGTTACATTGCAAATGGGCCCTTCGTTAGAATGTCTAGCCTGGGCAGATAGAGATAAAGAACAAGGATTTATTGTCACACCAGGATGAGGGAGGTTGCAGGAAGGAGGGAGAGAAGGCCAAGACCTTATATGGTAATATAGGAACTTATTATAAGTTTTGATTTCCCAGAAATCAGGTGACTTACAAGAAATCAGGTGACTTACAAGAGATCAGGTGGTATTCTATTTTGCAAATCTATATAAAGGGGCGCAACCTGACTACTGTGTACAGGTTGCGTACTGATCGCCCTGTGCCTTTGTTCTGCATATGCACTTCAAATAAAAAATCCTGTTAATAACCTGCAAGAGCATTTTGCCGCTTTGTGTGAATCTGTGCTTCAGGGACCCAAATAGCAGATATGTGTGGTCCTTCACAACCATCTCGTCCTCTGTCGTCCCCTTCTCCTTGTGCCCTCCATCTTTCCCAACATCAGGGTCTTTTCCAGGGAGTCCTCTCTTGTCATGAGGTGGCCAAAGTATTGGAGCCTCAGCTTCAGGATCTGTTCTTCCAGTGAGCACTCAGGGCTGATTTTCAGAATGGATAGGTTTGATCTTCTTGCAGTCCATGGGACTCTCAAGAGTCTCCTCCAGCAACATAATTCAAAAGCATCAATTCTTGGTGCATCCTTCATGGATCAATTCTTGGTGGATCCTTGGTGGATCCTTGTCGAGGCGAAGGGGCTTGAATAATTCAGAGAAGCTATGACATCATTAATACATCACCTGATTGGTGGGTGGGCTGCCCCTCCCACATGTCAAAAGCACTTGTGCAGGCTTCCCAAGCACCCAGCAACCAGCTGGCTGGCTGGTGCTTGGGAACAGCAGCACAAACCCTATGCTTTGAGAAGTACCAGCCTTAGTGCTTCTTTCTCCCCTCCCTTTAGAACTATATTTTTTTACATTTGTCTTGGCCTTCTGCTGAACGGCAACATGAAACTGACTGAGTCAGTTCACTTAACAACAGATCAGTTTACCAAGAATAATCTGGTATTTGTTTTATATTATTCTATTTTATTTATCTTGCCCTTCTTCCAAAAGGAGCCCATGACAGCAAACAATCAAACAGTCAAACAATGCAATTAGAATATTATAAAAACTTAGTATTTTTTAAATGTTTAAAACATTCTTAAAAACAGTCACATACCCTCTCAGCTAATCATATCAAAGTTGCCAGGAACAGTTTTTCCCCCAGACACTAAATACCTGGGTGAACAGGAATATCTTTAACTTTCCCTTGAATGCTGCAGGACTTTGGTTTTTTCTGCAAAAGACTAACCCCTGTAGAAAGATAACAAATGAGGGAAACAGACACACCTCACCTGGGGGTGTGTGGGTAGTTGTGCATTCCACAAATGAGGAACCACCACTGAAAAGACCCTGTCATGGGTAACTGCCAGCTGGGCAGTACTACCAATGGGTCCTCTGCTGTCAGTTGTAGGGCCTGATGTAGTTAATATTGGGGAAGATGCTATTTTAGGCACCTGAGTCCCAAGCCATTTAGTACTTTATACAGTAGTGCCAGCACATTGAATTGAGCCTGGTAGCTCACTGGCAGCCAGTGCAATGTTTTCAGAACTGGTGACAAATTGGACCACCCCACTCACCCACCTGGCAGGCGTAGAACTTCCATTATCTGAATCTCAGTTACCCAAAATTCCAAATTCTAGTACAGTGGTACCTCTGGTTGTGAATGGGATCCGTTCCGGAGCCCTGTTCACAACATGAGCAGAACGCAACCCACATCTGCATGTCACGATTCGCTGCTTCTGCACATGCACATGACGTCATTTTGAGCATCTGTGCATGCGCGAGCGGCGAAACCTGGAAGTAATCGTTTCTGGTACTTCAGGGTCGCCGTGGGACGCAATCTGAAATGATTTAACACGAAGCATCTTTAACCCGAGGTATGACTGTAAATATAGTATCTATTAAACTTCAATTGATGGATGTCCCTATATGATTCCCTGTTACATTAAAAAAATAATCTCAATAGTTTAGGTGTGAGGCTGGCCCAAGACATTTTGCTGCCTGAGGCAAGATGGTGACCCCCCCTGTCCCATGTATGAAAGCTGACCAGACAGGCAATTGCATTTTAATTTGACTCTGGCAGCGGAATAGTTTCCTTCACTGCACCTGAGGGCAGCAGGCTAGTATAGGAGGCACCAGACAGAACCTGTGGTGCACATAGCTTCTTCCATTCCCTGCACCTCAGCACTTGCCACCTGAGACGGCTGCCTCATTCTGCCTCGTGGAGGACCAGACTTGTTCAGGTGCTTGTATTTATGGGATATGTTAGACTGCAAGTTAGAAGGGGATGTTTAGGTTGCTGGCAGCAATGGTGGCTTTTACCTGTGTAGCAGGGCTTCTCTGCCAGCAATATCTTGATGCTGCTCACAATGTCAGCAAGTTGTGATGCTGCGTGGCACAGCATTAATGGTACATAAACACTAGATTGCAAGGCGATTCACAGGGAAAGTGAATTTTGCTACTCTGCTTCAGATGAAGTCGCAGCTTGGCAATAAAAAACAACCACCAAGAACATCCCCTGGTGTGTCATTTTAAAATTTACAGCCATTCTGTGCAAGTATGTGTGAAGTATGCGTGTGTGTTGGAACAGTAAAGTAACTTTTGTTCCTGATGGCATGAGGAATTGCTTCAGGTGGAAACGTGACAATACAGCCTCACCCTTCTTATAACACAGACAGCGTCGGTGCAAACTGGCAGTCTCACAAATGGAACAGGTACTGAAAGGAACCCCAAAGGAACCATGGAGCTTTGGAGATATGTATGGAATTTCAGTCTCTACATTTTGCTTGGTAAGTTGAGACTCTCTTTAGTGACAAAACCTTTTTGTGTGTTTTTCTTATGCAATTGTCCGCAAAGCGTCCCAAACAAGTGCTTTGAAAGAGCTAGAAGCAGCCTTGTCTACGTAAATCATTTCAGGTGTTCTCCCCTCCATACTGCTTAATCTGTAAAGCCCATTCTGTGTTTTATTGTATGTAAAGACTGTTGACAAGCAGATTTCTTTTTTTAAAAAAAGATGCACAGGTATAGCAAGCTTTCAAGGTAATAGCAAAATACTTTGGTTCTGGCTCGAAATGTGCCAAGGGTTTGTGTTTCGTTTTGGCTCCTTTAAACCTTGAGGCTTTTTCTGCCAGATTTCTGGAGTGATAGGATTAGGAAACAATTCTATTGAGCCCATTTCTATTCCCCCTGAAAGAAAACTTCTTTTTCAAGTGGAATTAAATACTACTTATTCACTTTTCCCTGTTGTTGCTGATGTTATCAGTGTACAAATAAGGCACCCACATGCATAGCAGCAAGAAAGCATTTGGAAATGCATAAATCTGCCTATCTAGGCCCCAGCTGGAGAGAAGTATTCCTAATTTCATACTACGTATCTCTCTGGCAAGGTTTGCTAGCATACTAAATTCTTGAATTTGAAGTTGATGTACTACTATATGGGTATTCGATTGCAGGTGATGGAAGATGTTTTCAGGCAATTGCCAACTCCCAAAGCAGGTCATATCAATTAAGAGAGACAGAGAGAGATCCAAATTAAAAAGACAAGACACATTATGGAAAGGGAGTGGAAGGAAAGGAAGAGGTGGGAAATAAGTCCTTCTGAGTCACTGCGAAGTGGTTGGCTACAGGCATATACATCTGTTTCCCACTAGGCTGATCTTCATTTGCTTGAATAGCAACAAGTGACTCTTGTTCTTTTGACCCAAGGATGGGGCCAGAGTGTCCTCTCCCCTTGTTTCTGAAGTCCCAGTGAACAAGCGGTTGGAACAGAGTGTTCTTTCTGGGAAGTAAAGGGGAAGCAGGCTGTGTGGAGCTGTTCCTTCTTTGGCCAGTGGATGGAGCCAGTAAGATCCCCCTTGCTGTGATGTTCTGCCTGGGGCGAAGCCTCCCCTTTGGGCCTAAGACCCTTGGCTGATGGCAGAAGGCAGAGGATGCTTCCCTTCAGCGTTGCAGCCCTTTGAAGAAGTGCTGGCAGAGAGAGATTTAGGGAAATGTGACTGGTTCAGTTGCACTGGGTGCAGAGTCTTGGGGGCTCTGCTGGGCTCCCCTATCTGTTCTGGAAGTCTCCCGAATTTTACCTGGTATTAATCTTAACATTTAATGTATGTTATGTGATGCGTTTATGTATGGCACAATACACTTCTTCACCATAATGGCATTCACTTCAAGATGTACATTTTTAAAGGCTGATCTGTGCATGTGATGCAGGAACTTCCCTTTCCCCTCCCCCCAGCCTCCCCCACAGTCTTGTGCCCCCCCCAATCTGTTGTGGAAGATCCCTCAACCCTCTGGAACAATTTTAGTGGTGCTGCTGTGCGAAATGACTATTTGGGTCCAGAATTAATATCCCGTTCATGATTTTGTGATGTAGGCTGCTCCTCTTAATTTCCCCCCTATGTGTGTGGCACCTATGAATAAGACAAATTGCATGTTACATGGATTATTAGGAAAGACCATGAAAATAAAAGTGCCAATACCATAACGCTGTTATGCAAATCTGTGGTGTGGCCGCATTTGGAATACTGTCTTCAGTTTTGTCTGCTGCATTTCAAAAAAGATATTGTAGCACCAAAAGATTCAGAAAAAGGGAACTGATCATGGAACTGGAGCAACTTCTGTTTCAGGAAAGGTATATCACGATTGGACCTCTTTAGTTTAGAATAAAGGCTAGTGGAGGGGTGGCAAAATGTGTATAAAACCCTGCATAGTGGGGGGGGGGAGAGAGGGACAATTTTTTCTCCCTCTCTCATAATACTAGGACCTGGGACCATCCAACAAAGCTGAAAGTTGGAAGGTTCAGGACAGACACAGCACATTAACTCTGGAATTTGCTCCTACAAGGTGTTGTAAAGACTACTAAATTTGATGGCTTTAAAAGAGGATTAGGCAAATTCATGGAGGATAAGGCTGTTGATGGCTGCTAGCCAGTTTCGGAGGCAAAATGTTTCTGAATACAGTGGTACCTCGGGTTAAGTACTTAATTCGTTCCGGAGTTCCATTCTTAACCTGAAACTGTTCTTAACCCGGAGCACCACTTTAGCTAACGGGGCTTCCCGTTGCCACTGCGCCGCCGGAGCACAATTTCTGTTCTCATCCTGAAGCAAAGTTCTTAACCCGAGGTACTATTTCTGGGTTAGTGGAGTCTGTAACCTGAAGCGTCTGTAACCTGAAGCATATGTAACCCAAGGTACCACTGTACCAGTTATGATGGAGCACAAGTAGGGAGGGAGCTGTGGCACTTATATCTTGTTTGTGTGCTTTCCAGAGGCATGGTTGGACACTGCAAGAACAGCGCAGTTCCAATTAGATCATGACTCTATCAGATTATCACTAGCTGCTGGGATAACTTTATGAAAAAATCAGGGAGATGAGGATCCAACGTGTTGGCATGTTTGAGGTCAAGGCCCTTCCCTTATTTGGGGTCTAGTACAAATTTGTGATATAGTCCCCATCTGAAATGTTTTCTACATTTCTGAAACACATGCAATGTCTGCAAAACCCCCTTTTACCATTTTCATTAAGTGTAAGTCTGAAAAAGAATCTGACAGTTTGCCAACTACTTTATAACTTTTGGGTTGGTTTCCTTCCCACAGACACATTAAAACGGCTGTACGATATTAATCACCCCAAGGCCTGGTTGAAGATTAACATTTTCACCTGGCATCTTAAAATATAGAATGAAACCACCAGGCGAAACTCCCTGGGGAGAACATTCCACAAATGGGGAGCCACTGTGGAAAAGGCCCGTTCTCTTGTTGCCACCCTCTGGAGCTCACACGGAGGAGGCAAACAAAGAGTGGCCTTCTTTCATTTTCAGCTGCCTGATTTGAATTTACAGCCAGAGCCAGATATGACAGCATGGTGGGGTGTACTAGTAATGTATTAATTTATGTAGCACATTTTGTGTGCTAGTACTCACTGGTATGGAATACCATCATTTCTTTTTTTGCTGGTCATGAAAGCCATTTTATGCTGGCACCTTTATTAAGATCTGAATACAGTGGTGCCTCGCAAGACGAAATTAATCCATTCCGCGAGTCTCTTCGTCTTGCGGTTTTTTCGTCTTGCGAAGCACGGCTATTAGCGGCTATTAACGGCTTAGCGGCTTTAAGAAAAAGGAAACAAACTTGCAAGAACTCGCAAGATGTTTCGTCTTGCGAAGCAAGCCCATAGGGAAAATTGTCTAGCGAAGCGACACAAAAACCGAAAAACCCTTTCGTCTTGTGCGTTTTTCGTTTTGCGAGGCATTCGTCTTGCGGGGCACCACCGTATCAGCACCTGATTCCCAATTGTTTATTTTATGTTGTTTTAGTTTTATTTTCAATTTATACATACTTTTCCTCTTAAGAAGGCTCCTATTGTCCTTGATTATTATGGTACTTTTTCACTGTGCACAGAGGTGGCCTCAGGGATGGACAAGTCAGATGCTGACCATAGGTGCTGACCATAGCTAATAGGGATAGTGAGCTGAACTTGGTGCCACCCTGCCCTGCCGTTACTGCCACCTGTGCCCTGGCTATCAGTGCCTACTAGCTGCAATAGCTGTGTTTTACCTCCACTGTTGGAGGCCATATGCCTCTGAATACCAGATGATGGGAATTGCAGGGGGCTGTTGTGCTCAGGGCTTCCCACAGGCATCTGAGTGGCTACTGTGAGAGCAGGATGCTGGACTAGAAGGGCCAGATCCAGCAGGTTCTCTTTTTTTGTTGAGAGTAAATGACAACACTTGTGATTAGGACTCATCCATGCATTGCTGTTTGCTCCGATTCAGCAGTAAAAAGCACATTTTCATGGGGAAAGTGCTGGGCAGGGGGACTGCTCAGACGCAGACCTGGAAAGCCTGGACCTCTGCTGAGAAATGTGAGCAGAGGTAAGGTAAAAGCAAAACCTATACTCAGCATGGCTTTTGTTTGCCATGTGTAATAAACAGTATGTTTCTTTATTCTTTCAACCAGCAGTCCTAACTAGATTATTTCTTTCTGCACACTGCTGCAGTATATTTACCAAACTCCAATACTTATGTTCAGTCTCCACTTAAGGTGGGAGGAAAATCTTCTGCAGTGTTCCTGTGATGGTCATAACACATAGGGAGTCATATAATGGAACCAAGGAAGAGTCTAGAGGGAAGTCAATTTGTTTTGTTTTTGTGATGTTTTTATTTTTGTTATTTTTGGAAAATTAATAAAATGTTATCAAAAAACAACACATATGGAGGTTCAGTAATCTTTGCCTTTAAAAAATCTTTAAAGAAAGGCAATGTGCTGCACTTAGCACAGCAGTTCTATGTTAGGTCTGTTTAAAGTGTTATTTTTTAAAAAATATTTTTGTTAAGTTTTCCATTTCATAACATTTAAATACACCCTTATTATTCACATATATTTTTGCTCATATGAGCTGGTCGACTTCCCTCCTTCCCACCTCATGGTTTCCATAATTCATTTCTGTATCATAGCATTTTTACCTCTTTCCAATTTATAATTCATTCATTCCAGTTTTCACAAATTTTTAAATAAATATAAAAAGGTATTAATCATTAACATTGCAAGTCTTTTTAAATCAACCCTACTAGCGTTGTTCATTGTTTACAATTTTCCTTCAAATATTGTGCAGATTTACACCAATCTTTTTGGAAAGCTTGATCATGCTGTTTTCAGATTTCCCCGGTCAGCTTGGCCAGTTCTGCATGTTTCACCCTCTTCATCTGCCTATTGGTAATTCCTGTTCCTTCCATTTTGGGTCTAAAAGAATTCTTGCCATTGTTGTATACATAAATTTTTTTTTGATCTGTTTTTGAAATTTCTTCACCTACTGTACTCAATAAAAATGCTTCTGGTTTTTTAACAAATGTACTTTTGTACATTTTCTTTAACTCATTATATATAATGTCCCATTAAGCTTTTACTTTACTACAAGTCCACCACATGTGATAGAAATTCCCCTCCTTTTCTTTACATTTCCAACATTCTTTATTTCTAGTCTTGTACATTTTTGCAATTTTAGTTGATCTATACATCATTTTCATAACATTTTCTTTTAATGCAGTAAATTCTTAAAAGGCAGTAAAATTAATTCCTTCATTCCATAACTTTTCTCATGATTCTAACTGAATTTTATAACCAAAGTCTTTAGCCCATTGTATCATGACCACTTTAACCTCTTGATCTTTTTTATGCCATTCTAATAATAATTTGTACAATTTTGATTAAAAAATTCTCTTGTCATCTAACAACTCTGTCTCTAGCTGAGATCTTGTTGTTTCAAAGCCTTTATTCTTTTTATCCTCATTAAACACATCGTTTACCTGGTGATATTGCAACCAATCTGTCATTAGTTATAATATTTCATCAAATGTTTTTAATTTTAGCTTGTTGTCTACTCCATCAAGAAGTCCCTGTAGGTGGTCCTCTTTCCTTTCATATTTATTCTTTTTACCGCTTTTGCTTCAAGTGGAGAGAGCCACCAAGGGGTTTCCCGTTCCAATAAGCTTTTGTATCAATTCCACACCTCGTAAATTGATTTTCTTATCGTGTGGTTCAGAAACCCACTATGTACTTTGACTTTATCATACCATAAGTAGGCATGCCAATCATATCTATTGTCATATCCTTCTAGGTCTAATAAATCCATATTTTCCAATAGAATACAATCCCTCAACTAGCATAAGCAGGATGCTTCATAATAAATTTTCAAATCTGGCAATGAGAATCTACCTCTCTCTTTTATATTTCTAAGAAGTTTATATTTAATTATTGGTTTTTCCCCCTTGCCGGATGAACTTTGATAGTATTTTCTGCCATACCTTGAATTGCCCCAACATAAAGAGTTGTTATTATTCCAAACAATCCCACTAATCAGTGTTTTTAAGGTTGGCTTGGGAATATTGCTGTATGACAAATGATGCAACATAGTTCGCATGAACTTTGTTAGCATGGAGGTAGCAATCTTCCCCCTTCATAAATTTTCTTGGGGGGGGGGGGAGAATCTGCTTTTAATTTTTTTAATAAGCAGTCTGCATAATTGGATTCCTCGCCCCTGCATAAACTGAATAAGCCAAGGAATTATTTGTAGGAAGCTAGACCAGTCCCTTGATCATCTAAGCTGTCCATTTTTCAGCTTTTAGAATTTTGTGATATTTGCTAGGCTTAAAACTGAATGCTGTATTCCAAACATGACCATACCAAAGAATAATGTAAAGATAGTACACGTTTATTTTATCTACAACGCCTGACCTCATTCAGGAAAGGACTTTCACATTTTAAAGTAAACCTATCACCTTTTCAATAAATCCATTGATTCTGCTTGCTAAACATACAGACATCATCTTGGACTTGTTTGTGTTATTTCAGATTAGTGGTATGTGTTCACCTGGAGTTTTTTAAAATTGTGGTTTGTTTTTTACATACTCGAGTGTTGGTGTGCTAAACATATTTTGCTTTCACCCTTATTCTGCCTTAATGGTGGTTTATCTGCAACACTAATCATGCTGTCAAGATCTTAATTAGCCTTACCCAAAATACAAAAAATGTCCACAAAGATCTAAGCAACTTATACAGAACTGTAATAGACATACGATAGTGTCATCCATCATGATCCATCATGGCTGTCCTACTGTGTGCATGTAACACACCATAAAGACTGGGAATGCAGGATATGTAGATGGATATGTAGATGGTTGATCTGGATGCAGATTAACCACAAGTGCATAGTTGACTTGATTAAAAAAGCTATAAACATAAATGAATTCCAACAAAAAGCTACATGGATAATTAAAAGATGGAAGAGCAACATTTTTATATTACACCTGGAAGGAGAAATGTTCCTATCCTATCTCGACAAAGTGGAGAACCCAGATATGAGAGTTCAAGGGAATCTCCAGGCTACAGCAGAAACATATTTTTCTTAGTTAATGAAAACAACAAAAGGAGTCTTCTCATTCAACACAGAACACCTTGTCTGAGCTGAAAATAATTGAATAAAGAATAGATGTTGAGGTCCAAACTGGAAAAAAATGACTATACACAACTTAAACACGAATTTTAAATTACCCTCCAAAAATGATGAAAAAAAGATTTGAGTTGTTAAACAAAATATACTATTCCTAAAATGATAAACAATGCTGTTATGTTATATCTACATAAAAATTATCATGTTCTCATCTCCAGCACAAAAGATGACAATTAGCTCTACCAAGGAAGTCACGGAGCACGTTTCTTCAGAAACATCTCCAGGGATCTCAGGGACAAGCGTGTTCTCGGCCACAACCCACACTGCTGACAACAGCTCCGCACCACCAGTGGCAACAGAGAGCCCAGCTGCCACTTGGACGGCAGGCCCAGCATCCAGTGCCTCCATCATGGCTTCATCCAGCGCGTCTTCGGAAAGCGGGCAGACCTCTAATAGCGGAGTGCGGGACACCTCCGTGGAATCCAGCTCAGCCGCCACAGCTCACGTCACCTCTCCACTAGCACCAACAGGGATGCCTACTGCATCGTTGAGGAGCACCACTCCAAATGCAGCCAGCCCGACTGAAGAGACAGCCTCCTCGGAAGCTGCAAGCACCCTGGGCGGCCAGAGCTCTGCAGCGCCAGCCACAAGCATGGCTGGGGCCACCGGTTCCCCTGCTGCGTCCTTCTCCAGAAGCCCAAGTTCTCCACAAGTCTCCACCGCAACCTCTTCCCACATGACGGCTAGTTCTTCCGGGACAGAAAGCGCAGCGGGCCCCAGCACCTCCGTCGGCTTATCAAGTACGGGAACAGACAAGTTGGAAGTCTCCTCTTCTTCCACGACAGAGTCTGTGATATCATCTGGACCCTCTGGGAGCACGGCATCCTCCAGCTCTGAAGCGCTACCTCAGGTGGCCACCACGGAGCACGTTTCTTCAGAAAGATCTCCCGGGATCTCAGGGACAAGCGTGTTCTCGGCCACAACCCACACTGCTGACAACAGCTCCGAACCACCAGTGGCAACAGGGAGCCCGGCTACCACTTGGACGGCACGCCCAGCATCCAGTGCCTCCACCATGGCTTCATCCAGCACGTCTTCGGAAAGCGGGCAGACCTCTAATAGTGGAGTGCGGGACACCTCTGTGGAATCCAGCTCAGCCGCCACAGCTCATGTCATCTCTCCACTACCACCAACGGGGACGCCTGCTGCATCGTTGAGGAGCACCACTCCAAATGCAGCCAGCCCAACTGAAGAGACAGCCTCCTCGGAAGCTGCAAGCACCCTGGGCGGCCAGAGCTCTGCAGCGCCAGACACAAGCATGGCTGGGGCCACCGGTTCCCCTGCTGCGTCCTTCTCCAGAAGCCCAAGTTCTCCACAGGTCTCCACCGCAACCTCTTCCCACATGACGGCTAATTCCTCTGGGACAGAAAGCGCAGCGGGTCCCAGCACCTCCGTCGGCTTATCAAGTACGGGAACAGGCAAGCTGGAAGTCTCCTCTTCTTCCACGACAGCGTCTGTCATATCATCTGGACCCTCCGGGAACATGGCATCCTCCAGCTCTGAAGCGCTACCTCAGGTGACCACCAGGGAGCACGTTTCTTCAGAAACATCTCCTGGGATCTCAGGGACAAGCGTGTTCTCGGCCACAACCCACACTGCTGACAACAGCTCCGCACCACCAGTGGCAACAGAGAGCCCGGCTACCACTGGGACGGCAGGCCCAGCATCCAGTGCCTCCATCATGGCTTCATCCAGCGCGTCTTCGGAAAGCGGGCAGACCTCTCCTAGCGGAGTGCGGGACACCTCCGTGGAATCCAGCTCAGCCGCCACAGCTCACGTCACCTCTCCACTAGCACCAACAGGGACGCCTGCTGCATCGTTGAGGAGCACCACTACTCCAAATGCAGCCAGCCCGACTGAAGAGACAGCCTCCTCGGAAGCTGCAAGCACCCTGGGCGGCCAGAGCTCTGCAGCGCCAGCCACAAGCATGGCTGGGGCCACCGGTTCCCCTGCTGCGTCCTTCTCCAGAAGCCCAAGTTCTCCACAGTTCTCCACCGCAACCTCTTCCCACATGACGGCTAGTTCTTCCGGGACAGAAAGCGCAGCGGGTCCCAGCACCTCCGTCGGCTTATCAAGTACAGGAACAGGCAAGCTGGAAGTCTCCTCTTCTTCCACGACAGAGTCTGTCATATCATCTGGACCCTCCGGGAGCACGGCATCCTCCAGCTCTGAAGCGCTACCTCAGGTGACCACCAGGGAGCACGTTTCTTCAGAAAAATCTCCCGGGATCTCAGGGACAAGCGTGTTCTCAGCCACTACCCACACTGCTGACAACAGCTCCGCAGCACCAGTGGCAACAAAGAGCCCGGCTACCACTTGGACGGCAGGCCCAGCATCCAGTGCCTCCATCATGGCTTCATCCAGCGCGTCTTCGGAAAGCGGGCAGACCTCTCCTAGCGGAGTGCGGGACACCTCCATGGAATCCAGCTCAGCCGCCACAGCTCACGTCACCTCTCCACTAGCACCAACAGGGACGCCTGCTGCATCGTTGAGGAGCACCACTCCAAATGCAGCCAGCCCAACTGAAGAGACAGCCTCCTCGGAAGCTGCAAGCACCCTGGGCGGCCAGAGCTCTGCAGCGCCAGACACAAGCATGGCTGGGGCCACCGGTTCCCCTGCTGCGTCCTTCTCCAGAAGCCCAAGTTCTCCACAGGTCTCCACCGCAACCTCTTCCCACATGACGGCTAATTCCTCTGGGACAGAAAGCGCAGCGGGTCCCAGCACCTCCGTCGGCTTATCAAGTACGGGAACAGGCAAGCTGGAAGTCTCCTCTTCTTCCACGACAGCGTCTGTCATATCATCTGGACCCTCCGGGAACATGGCATCCTCCAGCTCTGAAGCGCTACCTCAGGTGACCACCAGGGAGCACGTTTCTTCAGAAACATCTCCTGGGATCTCAGGGACAAGCGTGTTCTCGGCCACAAGCCACACTGCTGACAACAGCTCCGCACCACCAGTGGCAACAGAGAGCCCGGCTACCACTTGGACGGCAGGCCCAGCATCCAGTACCTCCATCATGGCTTCATCCAGCGCGTCTTCGGAAAGCGGGCAGACCTCTCCTAGCGGAGTGCGGGACACCTCCGTGGAATCCAGCTCAGCCGCCACAGCTCACGTCACCTCTCCACTAGCACCAACAGGGACGCCTGCTGCATCGTTGAGGAGCACCACTCCAAATGCAGCCAGCCCGACTGAAGAGACAGCCTCCTCGGAAGCTGCAAGCACCCTGGGCGGCCAGAGCTCTGCAGCGCCAGCCACAAGCATGGCTGGGGCCACCGGTTCCCCTGCTGCGTCCTTCTCCAGAAGCCCAAGTTCTCCACAGGTCTCCACCGCAACCTCTTCCCACATGATGGCTAGTTCTTCTGGGACAGAAAGCGCAGCGGGTCCCAGCACCTCCGTCGGCTTATCAAGTACGGGAACAGGCAAGCTGGAAGTCTCCTCTTCTTCCACGACAGAGTCTGTCATATCACCTGGACCCTCCGGGAGCATGGCATCCTCCAGCTCTGAAGCGCTACCACAGGTGACCACCAGGGAGCACGATTCTTCAGAAAAATCTCCCGGGACCTCAGGGACAAGCGTGTTCTCGGCCACTACCCACACTGCTGACAACAGCTCCGCAGCACCAGTGGCAACAGAGAGCCCGGCTACCACTTGGACGGCAGGCCCAGCATCCAGTGCCTCCTTCATGGCTTCATCCAGCGCGTCTTCGGAAAGCGGGCAGACCTCTCCTAGCGGAGTGCGGGACACCTCCGTGGAATCCAGCTCAGCCGCCACAGCTCACGTCACCTCTCCACTAGCACCAACAGGGACGCCTGCTGCATCGTTGAGGAGCACCACTCCGAATGCAGCCAGCCCGACTGAAGAGACAGCCTCCTCGGAAGCTGCAAGCACCCTGGGCGGCCAGAGCTCTGCAGCGCCAGCCACAACCATGGCTGGGGCCACCGGTTCCCCTGCTGCGTCCTTCTCCAGAAGCCCAAGTTATCCACAGGTCTCCACCGCAACCTCTTCCCACATGATGGCTAGTTCTTCTGGGACAGAAAGCGCAGCGGGTCCCAGCACCTCCGTCGGCTTATCAAGTACGGGAACAGGCAAGCTGGAAGTCTCCTCTTCTTCCACGACAGAGTCTGTCATATCATCTGGACCCTCCGGGAGCACGGCATCCTCCAGCTCTGAAGCGCTACCTCAGGTGACCACCAGGGAGCACGTTTCTTCAGAAAAATCTCCCGGGATCTCAGGGACAAGTGTGTTCTCGGCCACTACAGACACTGCTGACAACAGCTCCGCACAACCAGTGGCAACCGAGAGCCCAGCTACCACTTGGACGGCAGGCCCAGCATCCAGTACCTCCATCATGGCTTCATCCAGCGCGTCTTCGGAAAGCGGGCAGACCTCTCCTATCGGAGTGTGGGACACCTCCCTGGAATCCAGCTCAGCCACCACAGCACACGTCACCGCTCCACTAGCACCAACTGGGACGCCTGCTTCATCGTTGAGGAGCACCACTCCAAATGCAGCCAGCCCGACTGAAGAGACAGCCTCCTCGGAAGCTGCAAGCACCCTGGGCGGCCAGGGCTCTGCAGCGCCAGCCACAAGCATGGCTGGGACCACCGGTTCCCCTGCTGCGTCCTTCTCCAGAAGCCCAATTTCTCCACAGGTCTCCACCGCAACCTCTTCCCACATGATGGCTAGTTCTTCTGGGACAGAAAGCGCAGCGGGTCCCAGCACCTCCGTCGGCTTATCAAGTACGGGAACAGGCAAGCTGGAAGTCTCCTCTTCTTCCACGACAGAGTCTGTCATATCATCTGGACCCTCCGGGAGCATGGCATCCTCCAGCTCTGAAGCGCTACCTCAGGTGACCACCAGGGAGCACGATTCTTCAGAAAAATCTCCCGGGATCTCAGGGACAAGCGTGTTCTCGGCCACTACCCACACTGCTGACAACAGCTCCGCAGCACCAGTGGCAACAGAGAGCCCGGCTACCACTTGGACGGCAGGCCCAGCATCCAGTGCCTCCTTCATGGCTTCATCCAGCGCGTCTTCGGAAAGCAGGCAGACCTCTCCTAGCGGAGTGCGGGACACCTCCGTGGAATCCAGCTCAGCCGCCACAGCTCACGTCACCTCTCCACTAGCACCAACAGGGACGCCTGCTGCATCGTTGAGGAGCACCACTCCGAATGCAGCCAGCCCGACTGAAGAGACAGCCTCCTCGGAAGCTGCAAGCACCCTGGGCGGCCAGAGCTCTGCAGCGCCAGCCACAAGCATGGCTGGGGCCACCGGTTCCCCTGCTGCGTCCTTCTCCAGAAGCCCAAGTTCTCCACAGGTCTCCACCGCAACCTCTTCCCACATGACGGCTAGTTCTTCTGGGACAGGAAGCGCAGCGGGTCCCAGCACCTCCGTCGGCTTATCAAGTACGGGAACAGGCAAGCTGGAAGTCTCCTCTTCTTCCACGACAGAGTCTGTCATATCATCTGGACCCTCCGGGAGCACGGCATCCTCCAGCTCTGAAGCGCTACCTCAGGTGACCACCAGGGAGCACGTTTCTTCAGAAACATCTCCCGGGATCTCAGGGACAAGCGTGTTCTTGGCCACTACCCACACTGCTGACAACAGCTCCGCAGCACCAGTGGCAACAGAGAGCCCGGCTACCACTTGGACGGCAGGCCCAGCATCCAGTGCCTCCATCATGGCTTCATCCAGCGCGTCTTCGGAAAGCGGGCAGACCTCTCCTAGCGGAGTGCGGGACACCTCCTTGGAATCCAGCTCAGCCGCCACAGCTCACATCACCGCTCCACTAGCACCAACTGGGACGCCTGCTTCATCGTTGAGGAGCACCACTCCAAATGCAGCCAGCCCGACTGAAGACACAGCCTCCTCGGAAGCTGCAAGCACCCTGGGCGGCCAGAACTCTGCAGCGCCAGCCACAAGCATGGCTGGGGCCACCGGTTCCCCTGCTGCGTCCTTCTCCAGAAGCCCAAGTTATCCACAGGTCTCCACCGCAACCTCTTCCCACATGATGGCTAGTTCTTCTGGGGCAGAAAGCGCAGCGGGTCCCAGCACCTCCGTCGGCTTATCAAGTACGGGAACAGGCAAGCTGGAAGTCTCCTCTTCTTCCACGACAGAGTCTGTCATATCATCTGGACCCTCCGGGAGCACGGCATCCTCCAGCTCTGAAGCGCTACCTCAGGTGACCACCAGGGAGCACGTTTCTTCAGAAAAATCTCCCGGGATCTCAGGGACAAGCGTGTTCTCGGCCACTACAGACACTGCTGACAACAGCTCCGCACAACCAGTGGCAACCGAGAGCCCAGCTACCACTTGGACGGCAGGCCCAGCATCCAGTGCCTCCTTCATGGCTTCATCCAGCGCGTCTTCGGAAAGCAGGCAGACCTCTCCTAGCGGAGTGCGGGACACCTCCGTGGAATCCAGCTCAGCCGCCACAGCTCACGTCACCTCTCCACTAGCACCAACAGGGACGCCTGCTGCATCGTTGAGGAGCACCACTCCGAATGCAGCCAGCCCGACTGAAGAGACAGCCTCCTCGGAAGCTGCAAGCACCCTGGGCGGCCAGAGCTCTGCAGCGCCAGCCACAAGCATGGCTGGGGCCACCGGTTCCCCTGCTGCGTCCTTCTCCAGAAGCCCAAGTTCTCCACAGGTCTCCACCGCAACCTCTTCCCACATGACGGCTAGTTCTTCCGGGACAGAAAGCGCAGCGGGTCCCAGCACCTCCGTCGGCTTATCAAGTACGGGAACAGGCAAGCTGGAAGTCTCCTCTTCTTCCACGACAGAGTCTGTCATATCATCTGGACCCTCCGGGAGCACGGCATCCTCCAGCTCTGAAGCGCTACCTCAGGTGACCACCAGGGAGCACGTTTCTTCAGAAACATCTCCCGGGATCTCAGGGACAAGCGTGTTCTTGGCCACTACCCACACTGCTGACAACAGCTCCGCAGCACCAGTGGCAACAGAGAGCCCGGCTACCACTTGGACGGCAGGCCCAGCATCCAGTGCCTCCATCATGGATTCATCCAGCGCGTCTTCGGAAAGCGGGCAGACCTCTCCTAGCGGAGTGCGGGACACCTCCTTGGAATCCAGCTCAGCCGCCACAGCTCACATCACCGCTCCACTAGCACCAACTGGGACGCCTGCTTCATCGTTGAGGAGCACCACTCCAAATGCAGCCAGCCCGACTGAAGAGACAGCCTCCTCGGAAGCTGCAAGCACCCTGGGCGGCCAGAACTCTGCAGCGCCAGCCACAAGCATGGCTGGGGCCACCGGTTCCCCTGCTGCGTCCTTCTCCAGAAGCCCAAGTTATCCACAGGTCTCCACCGCAACCTCTTCCCACATGATGGCTAGTTCTTCTGGGGCAGAAAGCGCAGCGGGTCCCAGCACCTCCGTCGGCTTAACAAGTACGGGAACAGGCAAGCTGGAAGTCTCCTCTTCTTCCACGACAGAGTCTGTCATATCATCTGGACCCTCCGGGAGCACGGCATCCTCCAGCTCTGAAGCGCTACCTCAGGTGACCACCAGGGAGCAAGTTTCTTCAGAAAAATCTCCCGGGATCTCAGGGACAAGCGTGTTCTTGGCCACTACCCACACTGCTGACAACAGCTCCGCAGCACCAGTGGCAACAGAGAGCCCGGCTACCACTTGGACGGCAGGCCCAGCATCCAGTGCCTCCATCATGGCTTCATCCAGCGCGTCTTCGGAAAGCGGGCAGACCTCTCCTAGCGGAGTGCGGGACACCTCCGTGGAATCCAGCTCAGCCGCCACAGCTCACGTCACCTCTCCACTAGCACCAACAGGGACGCCTGCTGCATCGTTGAGGAGCACCACTCCGAATGCAGCCAGCCCGACTGAAGACACAGCCTCCTCGGAAGCTGCAAGCACCCTGGGCGGCCAGAGCTCTGCAGCGCCAGCCACAAGCATGGCTGGGGCCACCGGTTCCCCTGCTGCGTCCTTCTCCAGAAGCCCAAGTTCTCCACAGGTCTCCACCGCAACCTCTTCCCACATGACGGCTAGTTCTTCCGGGACAGAAAGCGTAGCGGGTCCCAGCACCTCCGTCGGCTTATCAAGTACGGGAACAGGCAAGCTGGAAGTCTCCTCTTCTTCCACGACAGAGTCTGTCATATCATCTGGACCCTCCGGGAGCATGGCATCCTCCAGCTCTGAAGCGCTACCTCAGGTGACCACCAGGGAGCACGTTTCTTCAGAAACATCTCCTGGGATCTCAGGGACAAGCGTGTTCTCGGCCACAACCCACACTGCTGACAACAGCTCCGCACCACCAGTGGCAACAGAGAGCCTGGCTACCACTTGGACGGCAGGCCCAGCATCCAGTACCTCCATCATGGCTTCATCCAGCGCGTCTTCGGAAAGCGGGCAGACCTCTCCTAGCGCAGTACGGGACACCTCCGTGGAATCCAGCTCAGCCGCCACAGCTCACGTCACCTCTCCACTAGTACCAACAGGGACGCCTGCTGCATCGTTGAGGAGCACCACTCCAAATGCAGCCAGCCCGACTGAAGAGACAGCCTCCTCGGAAGCTGCAAGCACCCTGGGCGGCCAGAGCTCTGCAGCGCCAGCCACAAGCATGGCTGGGGCCACCGGTTCCCCTGCTGCGTCCTTCTCCAGAAGCCCAAGTTCTCCACAGGTCTCCACCGCAACCTCTTCCCACATGACGGCTAGTTCTTCCGGGACAGAAAGCGCAGCGGGTCCCAGCACCTCCGTCGGCTTAACAAGTACGGGAACAGGCAAGCTGGAAGTCTCCTCTTCTTCCACGACAGAGTCTGTCATATCATCTGGACCCTCCGGGAGCACGGCATCCTCCAGCTCTGAAGCGCTACCTCAGGTGACCACCAGGGAGCACGTTTCTTCAGAAAAATCTCCCGGGATCTCAGGGACAAGCGTGTTCTTGGCCACTACCCACACTGCTGACAACAGCTCCGCAGCACCAGTGGCAACAGAGAGCCCGGCTACCACTTGGACGGCAGGCCCAGCATCCAGTGCCTCCATCATGGCTTCATCCAGCGCGTCTTCGGAAAGCGGGCAGACCTCTCCTAGCGGAGTGTGGGGCACCTCCCTGGAATCCAGCTCAGCCACCACAGCTCACGTCACCGCTCCACTAGCACCAACTGGGACGCCTGCTTCATCGTTGAGGAGCACCACTCCAAATGCAGCCAGCCCGACTGAAGAGACAGCCTCCTCGGAAGCTGCAAGCACCCTGGGTGGCCAGAGCTCTGCAGCGCCAGCCACAAGCATGGCTGGGGCCACCGATTCCCCTGCTGCGTCCTTCTCCAGAAGCCCAATTTCTCCACAGGTCTCCACCGCAACCTCTTCCCACATGACGGCTAGTTCTTCCAGGACAGAAAGCGCAGCGGGTCCCAGCACCTCCGTCGGCTTATCAAGTACGGGAACAGGCAAGCTGGAAGTCTCCTCTTCTTCCACGACAGAGCCTGTCATATCATCTGGACCCTCCGGGAGCACGGCATCCTCCAGCTCTGAAGCGCTACCTCAGGTGACCACCAGGGAGCAAGTTTCTTCAGAAAAATCTCCCGGGATCTCAGGGACAAGCGTGTTCTCGGCCACTACCCACACTGCTGACAACAGCTCCGCAGCACCAGTGGCAACAGAGAGCCCGGCTACCACTTGGACGGCAGGCCCAGCATCCAGTGCCTCCATCATGGCTTCATCCAGCGCGTCTTCGGAAAGCGGGCAGACCTCTCCTAGCGGAGTGCGGGACACCTCCGTGGAATCCAGCTCAGCCACCACAGCTCACGTCACCTCTCCACTCGCACCAACAGGGACGCCTGCTGCATCGTTGAGGAGCACCACTCCGAATGCAGCCAGGCCAACTGAAGAGACAGCCTCCTTGGAAGCTGCAAGCACCCTGGGCGGCCAGAGCTCTGCAGCGCCAGCCACAAGCATGGCTGGGGCCACCGGTTCCCCTGCTGCGTCCTTCTCCAGAAGCCCAAGTTCTCCACAGGTCTCCACCGCAACCTCTTCCCACATGACGGCTAGTTCTTCCGGGACAGAAAGCGCAGCGGGTCCCAGCACCTCCGTCGGCTTAACAAGTACGGGAACAGGCAAGCTGGAAGTCTCCTCTTCTTCCACGACAGAGTCTGTCATATCATCTGGACCCTCCGGGAGCACGGCATCCTCCAGCTCTGAAGCGCTACCTCAGGTGACCACCAGGGAGCACGTTTCTTCAGAAAAATCTCCCGGGATCTCAGGGACAAGCGTGTTCTCGGCCACTACCCACACTGCTGACAACAGCTCCGCAGCACCAGTGGCAACAGAGAGCCCGGCTACCACTTGGACGGCAGGCCCAGCATCCAGTGCCTCCATCATGGCTTCATCCAGCGCGTCTTTGGAAAGCGGGCAGACCTCTCCTAGCGGAGTGCGGGACACCTCCGTGGAATCCAGCTCAGCCACCACAGCTCACGTCACCTCTCCACTAGCACCAACAGGGACGCCTGCTGCATCGTTGAGGAGCACCACTCCGAATGCAGCCAGCCCGACTGAAGAGACAGCCTCCTTGGAAGCTGCAAGCACCCTGGGCGGCCAGAGCTCTGCAGCGCCAGCCACAAGCATGGCTGGGGCCACCGGTTCCCCTGCTGCGTCCTTCTCCAGAAGCCCAAGTTCTCCACAGGTCTCCACCGCAACCTCTTCCCACATGACGGCTAGTTCTTTGAGGACAGAAAGCACAGCGGGTCCCAGCACCTTCGTCGGCTTATCAAGTACGGGAACAGGCAAGCTGGAAGTCTCCTCTTCTTCCACGACAGAGTCTGTCATATCATCTGGACCCTCCGGGAGCATGGCATCCTCCAGCTCTGAAGCGCTACCTCAGGTGACCACCAGGGAGCACGTTTCTTCAGAAACATCTCCTGGGATCTCAGGGACAAGCGTGTTCTCGGCCACAACCCACACTGCTGACAACAGCTCCGCACCACCAGTGGCAACAGAGAGCCTGGCTACCACTTGGACGGCAGGCCCAGCATCCAGTACCTCCATCATGGCTTCATCCAGCGCGTCTTCGGAAAGCGGGCAGACCTCTCCTAGCGCAGTACGGGACACCTCCGTGGAATCCAGCTCAGCCGCCACAGCTCACGTCACCTCTCCACTAGTACCAACAGGGACGCCTGCTGCATCGTTGAGGAGCACCACTCCAAATGCAGCCAGCCCGACTGAAGAGACAGCCTCCTCGGAAGCTGCAAGCACCCTGGGCGGCCAGAGCTCTGCAGCGCCAGCCACAAGCATGGCTGGGGCCACCGGTTCCCCTGCTGCGTCCTTCTCCAGAAGCCCAAGTTATCCACAGGTCTCCACCGCAACCTCTTCCCACATGACGGCTAGTTCTTCCGGGACAGAAAGCGCAGCGGGTCCCAGCACCTCCGTCGGCTTATCAAGTACGGGAACAGGCAAGCTGGAAGTCTCCTCTTCTTCCACGACAGAGCCTGTCATATCATCTGGACCCTCCGGGAGCACGGCATCCTCCAGCTCTGAAGCGCTACCTCAGGTGACCACCAGGGAGCAAGTTTCTTCAGAAAAATCTCCCGGGATCTCAGGGACAAGCGTGTTCTCGGCCACTACCCACACTGCTGACAACAGCTCCGCAGCACCAGTGGCAACAGAGAGCCCGGCTACCACTTGGACGGCAGGCCCAGCATCCAGTGCCTCCATCATGGCTTCATCCAGCGCGTCTTCGGAAAGCGGGCAGACCTCTCCTAGCGGAGTGCGGGACACCTCCGTGGAATCCAGCTCAGCCACCACAGCTCACGTCACCTCTCCACTCGCACCAACAGGGACGCCTGCTGCATCGTTGAGGAGCACCACTCCGAATGCAGCCAGACCGACTGAAGAGACAGCCTCCTTGGAAGCTGCAAGCACCCTGGGCGGCCAGAGCTCTGCAGCGCCAGCCACAAGCATGGCTGGGGCCACCGGTTCCCCTGCTGCGTCCTTCTCCAGAAGCCCAAGTTCTCCACAGGTCTCCACCGCAACCTCTTCCCACATGACGGCTAGTTCTTCCGGGACAGAAAGCGCAGCGGGTCCCAGCACCTCCGTCGGCTTAACAAGTACGGGAACAGGCAAGCTGGAAGTCTCCTCTTCTTCCACGACAGAGTCTGTCATATCATCTGGACCCTCCGGGAGCACGGCATCCTCCAGCTCTGAAGCGCTACCTCAGGTGACCACCAGGGAGCACGTTTCTTCAGAAAAATCTCCCGGGATCTCAGGGACAAGCGTGTTCTCGGCCACTACCCACACTGCTGACAACAGCTCCGCAGCACCAGTGGCAACAGAGAGCCCGGCTACCACTTGGACGGCAGGCCCAGCATCCAGTGCCTCCATCATGGCTTCATCCAGCGCGTCTTCGGAAAGCGGGCAGACCTCTCCTAGCGGAGTGCGGGACACCTCCGTGGAATCCAGCTCAGCCACCACAGCTCACGTCACCTCTCCACTAGCACCAACAGGGACGCCTGCTGCATCGTTGAGGAGCACCACTCCGAATGCAGCCAGCCCGACTGAAGAGACAGCCTCCTTGGAAGCTGCAAGCACCCTGGGCGGCCAGAGCTCTGCAGCGCCAGCCACAAGCATGGCTGGGGCCACCGGTTCCCCTGCTGCGTCCTTCTCCAGAAGCCCAAGTTCTCCACAGGTCTCCACCGCAACCTCTTCCCACATGACGGCTAGTTCTTTGAGGACAGAAAGCACAGCGGGTCCCAGCACCTTCGTCGGCTTATCAAGTACGGGAACAGGCAAGCTGGAAGTCTCCTCTTCTTCCACGACAGAGTCTGTCATATCATCTGGACCCTCCGGGAGCATGGCATCCTCCAGCTCTGAAGCGCTACCTCAGGTGACCACCAGGGAGCACGTTTCTTCAGAAACATCTCCTGGGATCTCAGGGACAAGCTTGTTCTCGGCCACAACCCACACTGCTGACAACAGCTCCGCACCACCAGTGGCAACAGAGAGCCTGGCTACCACTTGGACGGCAGGCCCAGCATCCAGTACCTCCATCATGGCTTCATCCAGCGTGTCTTCGGAAAGCGGGCAGACCTCTCCTAGCGCAGTACGGGACACCTCCGTGGAATCCAGCTCAGCCGCCACAGCTCACGTCACCTCTCCACTAGTACCAACAGGGACGCCTGCTGCATCGTTGAGGAGCACCACTCCAAATGCAGCCAACCCGACTGAAGAGACAGCCTCCTCGGAAGCTGCAAGCACCCTGGGCGGCCAGAGCTCTGCAGCGCCAGCCACAAGCATGGCTGGGGCCACCGGTTCCCCTGCTGCGTCCTTCTCCAGAAGCCCAATTTCTCCACAGGTCTCCACCGCAACCTCTTCCCACATGACGGCTAGTTCTTCCGGGACAGAAAGCGCAGCGGGTCCCAGCACCTCCGTCGGCTTAACAAGTACGGGAACAGGCAAGCTGGAAGTCTCCTCTTCTTCCACGACAGAGTCTGTCATATCATCTGGACCCTCCGGGAGCACGGCATCCTCCAGCTCTGAAGCGCTACCTCAGGTGACCACCAGGGAGCACGTTTCTTCAGAAAAATCTCCCGGGATCTCAGGGACAAGCGTGTTCTCGGCCACTACCCACACTGCTGACAACAGCTCCGCAGCACCAGTGGCAACAGAGAGCCCGGCTACCACTTGGACGGCAGGCCCAGCATCCAGTGCCTCCATCATGGCTTCATCCAGCGCGTCTTCGGAAAGCGGGCAGACCTCTCCTAGCGCAGTACGGGACACCTCCGTGGAATCCAGCTCAGCCGCCACAGCTCACGTCACCTCTCCACTAGTACCAACAGGGACGCCTGCTGCATCGTTGAGGAGCACCACTCCAAATGCAGCCAGCCCGACTGAAGAGACAGCCGCCTCGGAAGCTGCAAGCACCCTGGGCGGCCAGAGCTCTGCAGCGCCAGCCACAAGCATGGCTGGGGCCACCGGTTCCCCTGCTGCGTCCTTCTCCAGAAGCCCAAGTTATCCACAGGTCTCCACCGCAACCTCTTCCCACATGACGGCTAGTTCTTCCGGGACAGAAAGCGCAGCGGGTCCCAGCACCTCCGTCGGCTTATCAAGTACGGGAACAGGCAAGCTGGAAGTCTCCTCTTCTTCCACGACAGAGCCTGTCATATCATCTGGACCCTCCGGGAGCACGGCATCCTCCAGTTCTGAAGCGCTACCTCAGGTGACCACCAGGGAGCAAGTTTCTTCAGAAAAATCTCCCGGGATCTCAGGGACAAGCGTGTTCTCGGCCACTACCCACACTGCTGACAACAGCTCCGCAGCACCAGTGGCAACAGAGAGCCCGGCTACCACTTGGACGGCAGGCCCAGCATCCAGTGCCTCCATCATGGCTTCATCCAGCGCGTCTTCGGAAAGCGGGCAGACCTCTCCTAGCGGAGTGCGGGACACCTCCGTGGAATCCAGCTCAGCCACCACAGCTCACGTCACCTCTCCACTCGCACCAACAGGGACGCCTGCTGCATCGTTGAGGAGCACCACTCCGAATGCAGCCAGACCGACTGAAGAGACAGCCTCCTTGGAAGCTGCAAGCACCCTGGGCGGCCAGAGCTCTGCAGCGCCAGCCACAAGCATGGCTGGGGCCACCGGTTCCCCTGCTGCGTCCTTCTCCAGAAGCCCAAGTTCTCCACAGGTCTCCACCGCAACCTCTTCCCACATGACGGCTAGTTCTTCGAGGACAGAAAGCGCAGCGGGTCCCAGCACCTTCGTCGGCTTATCAAGTACGGGAACAGGCAAGCTGGAAGTCTCCTCTTCTTCCACGACAGAGTCTGTCATATCATCTGGACCCTCCGGGAGCATGGCATCCTCCAGCTCTGAAGCGCTACCTCAGGTGACCACCAGGGAGCACGTTTCTTCAGAAACATCTCCTGGGATCTCAGGGACAAGCGTGTTCTCGGCCACAACCCACACTGCTGACAACAGCGCCGCACCACCAGTGGCAACAGAGAGCCTGGCTACCACTTGGACGGCAGGCCCAGCATCCAGTACCTCCATCATGGCTTCATCCAGCGCGTCTTTGGAAAGCGGGCAGACCTCTCCTAGCGCAGTACGGGACACCTCCGTGGAATCCAGCTCAGCCGCCACAGCTCACGTCACCTCTCCACTAGTACCAACAGGGACGCCTGCTGCATCGTTGAGGAGCACCACTCCAAATGCAGCCAGCCCGACTGAAGAGACAGCCTCCTCGGAAGCTGCAAGCACCCTGGGCGGCCAGAGCTCTGCAGCGCCAGCCACAAGCATGGCTGGGGCCACCGGTTCCCCTGCTGCGTCCTTCTCCAGAAGCCCAAGTTATCCACAGGTCTCCACCGCAACCTCTTCCCACATGACGGCTAGTTCTTCCGGGACAGAAAGCGTAGCGGGTCCCAGCACCTCCGTCGGCTTATCAAGTACGGGAACAGGCAAGCTGGAAGTCTCCTCTTCTTCCACGACAGAGTCTGTCATATCATCTGGACCCTCCGGGAGCATGGCATCCTCCAGCTCTGAAGCGCTACCTCAGGTGACCACCAGGGAGCACGTTTCTTCAGAAACATCTCCTGGGATCTCAGGGACAAGCGTGTTCTCGGCCACAACCCACACTGCTGACAACAGCTCCGCAGCACCAGTGGCAACAGAGAGCCTGGCTACCACTTGGACGGCAGGCCCAGCATCCAGTACCTCCATCATGGCTTCATCCAGCGCGTCTTCGGAAAGCGGGCAAACCTCTCCTAGCGCAGTACGGGACACCTCCGTGGAATCCAGCTCAGCCGCCACAGCTCACGTCACCTCTCCACTAGTACCAACAGGGACGCCTGCTGCATCGTTGAGGAGCACCACTCCAAATGCAGCCAACCCGACTGAAGAGACAGCCTCCTCGGAAGCTGCAAGCACCCTGGGCGGCCAGAGCTCTGCAGCGCCAGCCACAAGCATGGCTGGGGCCACCGATTCCCCTGCTGCGTCCTTCTCCAGAAGCCCAATTTCTCCACAGGTCTCCACCGCAACCTCTTCCCACATGACGGCTAGTTCTTCCGGGACAGAAAGCGCAGCGGGTCCCAGCACCTCCGTCGGCTTATCAAGTACGGGAACAGGCAAGCTGGAAGTCTCCTCTTCTTCCACGACAGAGCCTGTCATATCATCTGGACCCTCCGGGAGCACGGCATCCTCCAGCTCTGAAGCGCTACCTCAGGTGACCACCAGGGACCAAGTTTCTTCAGAAAAATCTCCCGGGATCTCAGGGACAAGCGTGTTCTCGGCCACTACCCACACTGCTGACAACAGCTCCGCAGCACCAGTGGCAACAGAGAGCCCGGCTACCACTTGGACGGCAGGCCCAGCATCCAGTGCCTCCATCATGGCTTCATCCAGCGCGTCTTCGGAAAGCGGGCAGACCTCTCCTAGCGGAGTGCGGGACACCTCCGTGGAATCCAGCTCAGCCACCACAGCTCACGTCACCTCTCCACTCGCACCAACAGGGACGCCTGCTGCATCGTTGAGGAGCACCACTCCGAATGCAGCCAGGCCGACTGAAGAGACAGCCTCCTTGGAAGCTGCAAGCACCCTGGGCGGCCAGAGCTCTGCAGCGCCAGCCACAAGCATGGCTGGGGCCACCGGTTCCCCTGCTGCGTCCTTCTCCAGAAGCCCAAGTTATCCACAGGTCTCCACCGCAACCTCTTCCCACATGACGGCTAGTTCTTCCGGGACAGAAAGCGCAGCGGGTCCCAGCACCTCCGTCGGCTTAACAAGTACGGGAACAGGCAAGCTGGAAGTCTCCTCTTCTTCCACGACAGAGTCTGTCATATCATCTGGACCCTCCGGGAGCACGGCATCCTCCAGCTCTGAAGCGCTACCTCAGGTGACCACCAGGGAGCACGTTTCTTCAGAAAAATCTCCCGGGATCTCAGGGACAAGCGTGTTCTCGGCCACTACCCACACTGCTGACAACAGCTCCGCAGCACCAGTGGCAACAGAGAGCCCGGCTACCACTTGGACGGCAGGCCCAGCATCCAGTGCCTCCATCATGGCTTCATCCAGCGCGTCTTCGGAAAGCGGGCAGACCTCTCCTAGCGGAGTGCGGGACACCTCCGTGGAATCCAGCTCAGCCACCACAGCTCACGTCACCTCTCCACTAGCACCAACAGGGACGCCTGCTGCATCGTTGAGGAGCACCACTCCGAATGCAGCCAGCCCGACTGAAGAGACAGCCTCCTTGGAAGCTGCAAGCACCCTGGGCGGCCAGAGCTCTGCAGCGCCAGCCACAAGCATGGCTGGGGCCACCGGTTCCCCTGCTGCGTCCTTCTCCAGAAGCCCAAGTTCTCCACAGGTCTCCACCGCAACCTCTTCCCACATGACGGCTAGTTCTTTGAGGACAGAAAGCACAGCGGGTCCCAGCACCTTCGTCGGCTTATCAAGTACGGGAACAGGCAAGCTGGAAGTCTCCTCTTCTTCCACGACAGAGTCTGTCATATCATCTGGACCCTCCGGGAGCACGGCATCCTCCAGCTCTGAAGCGCTACCTCAGGTGACCACCAGGGAGCACGTTTCTTCAGAAACATCTCCTGGGATCTCAGGGACAAGCTTGTTCTCGGCCACAAGCCACACTGCTGACAACAGCTCCGCACCACCAGTGGCAACAGAGAGCCTGGCTACCACTTGGACGGCAGGCCCAGCATCCAGTACCTCCATCATGGCTTCATCCAGCGTGTCTTCGGAAAGCGGGCAGACCTCTCCTAGCGCAGTACGGGACACCTCCGTGGAATCCAGCTCAGCCGCCACAGCTCACGTCACCTCTCCACTAGTACCAACAGGGACGCCTGCTGCATCGTTGAGGAGCACCACTCCAAATGCAGCCAACCCGACTGAAGAGACAGCCTCCTCGGAAGCTGCAAGCACCCTGGGCGGCCAGAGCTCTGCAGCGCCAGCCACAAGCATGGCTGGGGCCACCGGTTCCCCTGCTGCGTCCTTCTCCAGAATCCCAATTTCTCCACAGGTCTCCACCGCAACCTCTTCCCACATGACGGCTAGTTCTTTGAGGACAGAAAGCACAGCGGGTCCCAGCACCTTCGTCGGCTTATCAAGTACGGGAACAGGCAAGCTGGAAGTCTCCTCTTCTTCCACGACAGAGTCTGTCATATCATCTGGACCCTCCGGGAGCACGGCATCCTCCAGCTCTGAAGCGCTACCTCAGGTGACCACCAGGGAGCACGTTTCTTCAGAAACATCTCCTGGGATCTCAGGGACAAGCTTGTTCTCGGCCACAAGCCACACTGCTGACAACAGCTCCGCACCACCAGTGGCAACAGAGAGCCTGGCTACCACTTGGACGGCAGGCCCAGCATCCAGTACCTCCATCATGGCTTCATCCAGCGTGTCTTCGGAAAGCGGGCAGACCTCTCCTAGCGCAGTACGGGACACCTCCGTGGAATCCAGCTCAGCCGCCACAGCTCACGTCACCTCTCCACTAGTACCAACAGGGACGCCTGCTGCATCGTTGAGGAGCACCACTCCAAATGCAGCCAACCCGACTGAAGAGACAGCCTCCTCGGAAGCTGCAAGCACCCTGGGCGGCCAGAGCTCTGCAGCGCCAGCCACAAGCATGGCTGGGGCCACCGGTTCCCCTGCTGCGTCCTTCTCCAGAAGCCCAAGTTCTCCACAGGTCTCCACCGCAACCTCTTCCCACATGACGGCTAGTTCTTCGAGGACAGAAAGCGCAGCGGGTCCCAGCACCTTCGTCGGCTTATCAAGTACGGGAACAGGCAAGCTGGAAGTCTCCTCTTCTTCCACGACAGAGTCTGTCATATCATCTGGACCCTCCGGGAGCATGGCATCCTCCAGCTCTGAAGCGCTACCTCAGGTGACCACCAGGGAGCACGTTTCTTCAGAAACATCTCCTGGGATCTCAGGGACAAGCGTGTTCTCGGCCACAACCCACACTGCTGACAACAGCGCCGCACCACCAGTGGCAACAGAGAGCCTGGCTACCACTTGGACGGCAGGCCCAGCATCCAGTACCTCCATCATGGCTTCATCCAGCGCGTCTTTGGAAAGCGGGCAGACCTCTCCTAGCGCAGTACGGGACACCTCCGTGGAATCCAGCTCAGCCGCCACAGCTCACGTCACCTCTCCACTAGTACCAACAGGGACGCCTGCTGCATCGTTGAGGAGCACCACTCCAAATGCAGCCAGCCCGACTGAAGAGACAGCCTCCTCGGAAGCTGCAAGCACCCTGGGCGGCCAGAGCTCTGCAGCGCCAGCCACAAGCATGGCTGGGGCCACCGGTTCCCCTGCTGCGTCCTTCTCCAGAAGCCCAAGTTATCCACAGGTCTCCACCGCAACCTCTTCCCACATGACGGCTAGTTCTTCCGGGACAGAAAGCGTAGCGGGTCCCAGCACCTCCGTCGGCTTATCAAGTACGGGAACAGGCAAGCTGGAAGTCTCCTCTTCTTCCACGACAGAGTCTGTCATATCATCTGGACCCTCCGGGAGCATGGCATCCTCCAGCTCTGAAGCGCTACCTCAGGTGACCACCAGGGAGCACGTTTCTTCAGAAACATCTCCTGGGATCTCAGGGACAAGCGTGTTCTCGGCCACAACCCACACTGCTGACAACAGCTCCGCAGCACCAGTGGCAACAGAGAGCCTGGCTACCACTTGGACGGCAGGCCCAGCATCCAGTACCTCCATCATGGCTTCATCCAGCGCGTCTTCGGAAAGCGGGCAAACCTCTCCTAGCGCAGTACGGGACACCTCCGTGGAATCCAGCTCAGCCGCCACAGCTCACGTCACCTCTCCACTAGTACCAACAGGGACGCCTGCTGCATCGTTGAGGAGCACCACTCCAAATGCAGCCAACCCGACTGAAGAGACAGCCTCCTCGGAAGCTGCAAGCACCCTGGGCGGCCAGAGCTCTGCAGCGCCAGCCACAAGCATGGCTGGGGCCACCGATTCCCCTGCTGCGTCCTTCTCCAGAAGCCCAATTTCTCCACAGGTCTCCACCGCAACCTCTTCCCACATGACGGCTAGTTCTTCCGGGACAGAAAGCGCAGCGGGTCCCAGCACCTCCGTCGGCTTATCAAGTACGGGAACAGGCAAGCTGGAAGTCTCCTCTTCTTCCACGACAGAGCCTGTCATATCATCTGGACCCTCCGGGAGCACGGCATCCTCCAGCTCTGAAGCGCTACCTCAGGTGACCACCAGGGACCAAGTTTCTTCAGAAAAATCTCCCGGGATCTCAGGGACAAGCGTGTTCTCGGCCACTACCCACACTGCTGACAACAGCTCCGCAGCACCAGTGGCAACAGAGAGCCCGGCTACCACTTGGACGGCAGGCCCAGCATCCAGTGCCTCCATCATGGCTTCATCCAGCGCGTCTTCGGAAAGCGGGCAGACCTCTCCTAGCGGAGTGCGGGACACCTCCGTGGAATCCAGCTCAGCCACCACAGCTCACGTCACCTCTCCACTCGCACCAACAGGGACGCCTGCTGCATCGTTGAGGAGCACCACTCCGAATGCAGCCAGGCCGACTGAAGAGACAGCCTCCTTGGAAGCTGCAAGCACCCTGGGCGGCCAGAGCTCTGCAGCGCCAGCCACAAGCATGGCTGGGGCCACCGGTTCCCCTGCTGCGTCCTTCTCCAGAAGCCCAAGTTATCCACAGGTCTCCACCGCAACCTCTTCCCACATGACGGCTAGTTCTTCCGGGACAGAAAGCGCAGCGGGTCCCAGCACCTCCGTCGGCTTAACAAGTACGGGAACAGGCAAGCTGGAAGTCTCCTCTTCTTCCACGACAGAGTCTGTCATATCATCTGGACCCTCCGGGAGCACGGCATCCTCCAGCTCTGAAGCGCTACCTCAGGTGACCACCAGGGAGCACGTTTCTTCAGAAAAATCTCCCGGGATCTCAGGGACAAGCGTGTTCTCGGCCACTACCCACACTGCTGACAACAGCTCCGCAGCACCAGTGGCAACAGAGAGCCCGGCTACCACTTGGACGGCAGGCCCAGCATCCAGTGCCTCCATCATGGCTTCATCCAGCGCGTCTTCGGAAAGCGGGCAGACCTCTCCTAGCGGAGTGCGGGACACCTCCGTGGAATCCAGCTCAGCCACCACAGCTCACGTCACCTCTCCACTAGCACCAACAGGGACGCCTGCTGCATCGTTGAGGAGCACCACTCCGAATGCAGCCAGCCCGACTGAAGAGACAGCCTCCTTGGAAGCTGCAAGCACCCTGGGCGGCCAGAGCTCTGCAGCGCCAGCCACAAGCATGGCTGGGGCCACCGGTTCCCCTGCTGCGTCCTTCTCCAGAAGCCCAAGTTCTCCACAGGTCTCCACCGCAACCTCTTCCCACATGACGGCTAGTTCTTTGAGGACAGAAAGCACAGCGGGTCCCAGCACCTTCGTCGGCTTATCAAGTACGGGAACAGGCAAGCTGGAAGTCTCCTCTTCTTCCACGACAGAGTCTGTCATATCATCTGGACCCTCCGGGAGCACGGCATCCTCCAGCTCTGAAGCGCTACCTCAGGTGACCACCAGGGAGCACGTTTCTTCAGAAACATCTCCTGGGATCTCAGGGACAAGCTTGTTCTCGGCCACAAGCCACACTGCTGACAACAGCTCCGCACCACCAGTGGCAACAGAGAGCCTGGCTACCACTTGGACGGCAGGCCCAGCATCCAGTACCTCCATCATGGCTTCATCCAGCGTGTCTTCGGAAAGCGGGCAGACCTCTCCTAGCGCAGTACGGGACACCTCCGTGGAATCCAGCTCAGCCGCCACAGCTCACGTCACCTCTCCACTAGTACCAACAGGGACGCCTGCTGCATCGTTGAGGAGCACCACTCCAAATGCAGCCAACCCGACTGAAGAGACAGCCTCCTCGGAAGCTGCAAGCACCCTGGGCGGCCAGAGCTCTGCAGCGCCAGCCACAAGCATGGCTGGGGCCACCGGTTCCCCTGCTGCGTCCTTCTCCAGAATCCCAATTTCTCCACAGGTCTCCACCGCAACCTCTTCCCACATGACGGCTAGTTCTTTGAGGACAGAAAGCACAGCGGGTCCCAGCACCTTCGTCGGCTTATCAAGTACGGGAACAGGCAAGCTGGAAGTCTCCTCTTCTTCCACGACAGAGTCTGTCATATCATCTGGACCCTCCGGGAGCACGGCATCCTCCAGCTCTGAAGCGCTACCTCAGGTGACCACCAGGGAGCACGTTTCTTCAGAAACATCTCCTGGGATCTCAGGGACAAGCTTGTTCTCGGCCACAAGCCACACTGCTGACAACAGCTCCGCACCACCAGTGGCAACAGAGAGCCTGGCTACCACTTGGACGGCAGGCCCAGCATCCAGTACCTCCATCATGGCTTCATCCAGCGTGTCTTCGGAAAGCGGGCAGACCTCTCCTAGCGCAGTACGGGACACCTCCGTGGAATCCAGCTCAGCCGCCACAGCTCACGTCACCTCTCCACTAGTACCAACAGGGACGCCTGCTGCATCGTTGAGGAGCACCACTCCAAATGCAGCCAACCCGACTGAAGAGACAGCCTCCTCGGAAGCTGCAAGCACCCTGGGCGGCCAGAGCTCTGCAGCGCCAGCCACAAGCATGGCTGGGGCCACCGGTTCCCCTGCTGCGTCCTTCTCCAGAAGCCCAAGTTCTCCACAGGTCTCCACCGCAACCTCTTCCCACATGACGGCTAGTTCTTCGAGGACAGAAAGCGCAGCGGGTCCCAGCACCTTCGTCGGCTTATCAAGTACGGGAACAGGCAAGCTGGAAGTCTCCTCTTCTTCCACGACAGAGTCTGTCATATCATCTGGACCCTCCGGGAGCATGGCATCCTCCAGCTCTGAAGCGCTACCTCAGGTGACCACCAGGGAGCACGTTTCTTCAGAAACATCTCCTGGGATCTCAGGGACAAGCGTGTTCTCGGCCACAACCCACACTGCTGACAACAGCGCCGCACCACCAGTGGCAACAGAGAGCCTGGCTACCACTTGGACGGCAGGCCCAGCATCCAGTACCTCCATCATGGCTTCATCCAGCGCGTCTTTGGAAAGCGGGCAGACCTCTCCTAGCGCAGTACGGGACACCTCCGTGGAATCCAGCTCAGCCGCCACAGCTCACGTCACCTCTCCACTAGTACCAACAGGGACGCCTGCTGCATCGTTGAGGAGCACCACTCCAAATGCAGCCAGCCCGACTGAAGAGACAGCCGCCTCGGAAGCTGCAAGCACCCTGGGCGGCCAGAGCTCTGCAGCGCCAGCCACAAGCATGGCTGGGGCCACCGGTTCCCCTGCTGCGTCCTTCTCCAGAAGCCCAAGTTATCCACAGGTCTCCACCGCAACCTCTTCCCACATGACGGCTAGTTCTTCCGGGACAGAAAGCGCAGCGGGTCCCAGCACCTCCGTCGGCTTATCAAGTACGGGAACAGGCAAGCTGGAAGTCTCCTCTTCTTCCACGACAGAGCCTGTCATATCATCTGGACCCTCCGGGAGCACGGCATCCTCCAGTTCTGAAGCGCTACCTCAGGTGACCACCAGGGAGCAAGTTTCTTCAGAAAAATCTCCCGGGATCTCAGGGACAAGCGTGTTCTCGGCCACTACCCACACTGCTGACAACAGCTCCGCAGCACCAGTGGCAACAGAGAGCCCGGCTACCACTTGGACGGCAGGCCCAGCATCCAGTGCCTCCATCATGGCTTCATCCAGCGCGTCTTCGGAAAGCGGGCAGACCTCTCCTAGCGGAGTGCGGGACACCTCCGTGGAATCCAGCTCAGCCACCACAGCTCACGTCACCTCTCCACTCGCACCAACAGGGACGCCTGCTGCATCGTTGAGGAGCACCACTCCGAATGCAGCCAGACCGACTGAAGAGACAGCCTCCTTGGAAGCTGCAAGCACCCTGGGCGGCCAGAGCTCTGCAGCGCCAGCCACAAGCATGGCTGGGGCCACCGGTTCCCCTGCTGCGTCCTTCTCCAGAAGCCCAAGTTCTCCACAGGTCTCCACCGCAACCTCTTCCCACATGACGGCTAGTTCTTCGAGGACAGAAAGCGCAGCGGGTCCCAGCACCTTCGTCGGCTTATCAAGTACGGGAACAGGCAAGCTGGAAGTCTCCTCTTCTTCCACGACAGAGTCTGTCATATCATCTGGACCCTCCGGGAGCATGGCATCCTCCAGCTCTGAAGCGCTACCTCAGGTGACCACCAGGGAGCACGTTTCTTCAGAAACATCTCCTGGGATCTCAGGGACAAGCGTGTTCTCGGCCACAACCCACACTGCTGACAACAGCGCCGCACCACCAGTGGCAACAGAGAGCCTGGCTACCACTTGGACGGCAGGCCCAGCATCCAGTACCTCCATCATGGCTTCATCCAGCGCGTCTTTGGAAAGCGGGCAGACCTCTCCTAGCGCAGTACGGGACACCTCCGTGGAATCCAGCTCAGCCGCCACAGCTCACGTCACCTCTCCACTAGTACCAACAGGGACGCCTGCTGCATCGTTGAGGAGCACCACTCCAAATGCAGCCAGCCCGACTGAAGAGACAGCCTCCTCGGAAGCTGCAAGCACCCTGGGCGGCCAGAGCTCTGCAGCGCCAGCCACAAGCATGGCTGGGGCCACCGGTTCCCCTGCTGCGTCCTTCTCCAGAAGCCCAAGTTATCCACAGGTCTCCACCGCAACCTCTTCCCACATGACGGCTAGTTCTTCCGGGACAGAAAGCGTAGCGGGTCCCAGCACCTCCGTCGGCTTATCAAGTACGGGAACAGGCAAGCTGGAAGTCTCCTCTTCTTCCACGACAGAGTCTGTCATATCATCTGGACCCTCCGGGAGCATGGCATCCTCCAGCTCTGAAGCGCTACCTCAGGTGACCACCAGGGAGCACGTTTCTTCAGAAACATCTCCTGGGATCTCAGGGACAAGCGTGTTCTCGGCCACAACCCACACTGCTGACAACAGCTCCGCAGCACCAGTGGCAACAGAGAGCCTGGCTACCACTTGGACGGCAGGCCCAGCATCCAGTACCTCCATCATGGCTTCATCCAGCGCGTCTTCGGAAAGCGGGCAAACCTCTCCTAGCGCAGTACGGGACACCTCCGTGGAATCCAGCTCAGCCGCCACAGCTCACGTCACCTCTCCACTAGTACCAACAGGGACGCCTGCTGCATCGTTGAGGAGCACCACTCCAAATGCAGCCAACCCGACTGAAGAGACAGCCTCCTCGGAAGCTGCAAGCACCCTGGGCGGCCAGAGCTCTGCAGCGCCAGCCACAAGCATGGCTGGGGCCACCGATTCCCCTGCTGCGTCCTTCTCCAGAAGCCCAATTTCTCCACAGGTCTCCACCGCAACCTCTTCCCACATGACGGCTAGTTCTTCCGGGACAGAAAGCGCAGCGGGTCCCAGCACCTCCGTCGGCTTATCAAGTACGGGAACAGGCAAGCTGGAAGTCTCCTCTTCTTCCACGACAGAGCCTGTCATATCATCTGGACCCTCCGGGAGCACGGCATCCTCCAGCTCTGAAGCGCTACCTCAGGTGACCACCAGGGACCAAGTTTCTTCAGAAAAATCTCCCGGGATCTCAGGGACAAGCGTGTTCTCGGCCACTACCCACACTGCTGACAACAGCTCCGCAGCACCAGTGGCAACAGAGAGCCCGGCTACCACTTGGACGGCAGGCCCAGCATCCAGTGCCTCCATCATGGCTTCATCCAGCGCGTCTTCGGAAAGCGGGCAGACCTCTCCTAGCGGAGTGCGGGACACCTCCGTGGAATCCAGCTCAGCCACCACAGCTCACGTCACCTCTCCACTCGCACCAACAGGGACGCCTGCTGCATCGTTGAGGAGCACCACTCCGAATGCAGCCAGGCCGACTGAAGAGACAGCCTCCTTGGAAGCTGCAAGCACCCTGGGCGGCCAGAGCTCTGCAGCGCCAGCCACAAGCATGGCTGGGGCCACCGGTTCCCCTGCTGCGTCCTTCTCCAGAAGCCCAAGTTATCCACAGGTCTCCACCGCAACCTCTTCCCACATGACGGCTAGTTCTTCCGGGACAGAAAGCGCAGCGGGTCCCAGCACCTCCGTCGGCTTAACAAGTACGGGAACAGGCAAGCTGGAAGTCTCCTCTTCTTCCACGACAGAGTCTGTCATATCATCTGGACCCTCCGGGAGCACGGCATCCTCCAGCTCTGAAGCGCTACCTCAGGTGACCACCAGGGAGCACGTTTCTTCAGAAAAATCTCCCGGGATCTCAGGGACAAGCGTGTTCTCGGCCACTACCCACACTGCTGACAACAGCTCCGCAGCACCAGTGGCAACAGAGAGCCCGGCTACCACTTGGACGGCAGGCCCAGCATCCAGTGCCTCCATCATGGCTTCATCCAGCGCGTCTTCGGAAAGCGGGCAGACCTCTCCTAGCGGAGTGCGGGACACCTCCGTGGAATCCAGCTCAGCCACCACAGCTCACGTCACCTCTCCACTAGCACCAACAGGGACGCCTGCTGCATCGTTGAGGAGCACCACTCCGAATGCAGCCAGCCCGACTGAAGAGACAGCCTCCTTGGAAGCTGCAAGCACCCTGGGCGGCCAGAGCTCTGCAGCGCCAGCCACAAGCATGGCTGGGGCCACCGGTTCCCCTGCTGCGTCCTTCTCCAGAAGCCCAAGTTCTCCACAGGTCTCCACCGCAACCTCTTCCCACATGACGGCTAGTTCTTTGAGGACAGAAAGCACAGCGGGTCCCAGCACCTTCGTCGGCTTATCAAGTACGGGAACAGGCAAGCTGGAAGTCTCCTCTTCTTCCACGACAGAGTCTGTCATATCATCTGGACCCTCCGGGAGCACGGCATCCTCCAGCTCTGAAGCGCTACCTCAGGTGACCACCAGGGAGCACGTTTCTTCAGAAACATCTCCTGGGATCTCAGGGACAAGCTTGTTCTCGGCCACAAGCCACACTGCTGACAACAGCTCCGCACCACCAGTGGCAACAGAGAGCCTGGCTACCACTTGGACGGCAGGCCCAGCATCCAGTACCTCCATCATGGCTTCATCCAGCGTGTCTTCGGAAAGCGGGCAGACCTCTCCTAGCGCAGTACGGGACACCTCCGTGGAATCCAGCTCAGCCGCCACAGCTCACGTCACCTCTCCACTAGTACCAACAGGGACGCCTGCTGCATCGTTGAGGAGCACCACTCCAAATGCAGCCAACCCGACTGAAGAGACAGCCTCCTCGGAAGCTGCAAGCACCCTGGGCGGCCAGAGCTCTGCAGCGCCAGCCACAAGCATGGCTGGGGCCACCGGTTCCCCTGCTGCGTCCTTCTCCAGAATCCCAATTTCTCCACAGGTCTCCACCGCAACCTCTTCCCACATGACGGCTAGTTCTTTGAGGACAGAAAGCACAGCGGGTCCCAGCACCTTCGTCGGCTTATCAAGTACGGGAACAGGCAAGCTGGAAGTCTCCTCTTCTTCCACGACAGAGTCTGTCATATCATCTGGACCCTCCGGGAGCACGGCATCCTCCAGCTCTGAAGCGCTACCTCAGGTGACCACCAGGGAGCACGTTTCTTCAGAAACATCTCCTGGGATCTCAGGGACAAGCTTGTTCTCGGCCACAAGCCACACTGCTGACAACAGCTCCGCACCACCAGTGGCAACAGAGAGCCTGGCTACCACTTGGACGGCAGGCCCAGCATCCAGTACCTCCATCATGGCTTCATCCAGCGTGTCTTCGGAAAGCGGGCAGACCTCTCCTAGCGCAGTACGGGACACCTCCGTGGAATCCAGCTCAGCCGCCACAGCTCACGTCACCTCTCCACTAGTACCAACAGGGACGCCTGCTGCATCGTTGAGGAGCACCACTCCAAATGCAGCCAACCCGACTGAAGAGACAGCCTCCTCGGAAGCTGCAAGCACCCTGGGCGGCCAGAGCTCTGCAGCGCCAGCCACAAGCATGGCTGGGGCCACCGGTTCCCCTGCTGCGTCCTTCTCCAGAAGCCCAAGTTCTCCACAGGTCTCCACCGCAACCTCTTCCCACATGACGGCTAGTTCTTCGAGGACAGAAAGCGCAGCGGGTCCCAGCACCTTCGTCGGCTTATCAAGTACGGGAACAGGCAAGCTGGAAGTCTCCTCTTCTTCCACGACAGAGTCTGTCATATCATCTGGACCCTCCGGGAGCATGGCATCCTCCAGCTCTGAAGCGCTACCTCAGGTGACCACCAGGGAGCACGTTTCTTCAGAAACATCTCCTGGGATCTCAGGGACAAGCGTGTTCTCGGCCACAACCCACACTGCTGACAACAGCGCCGCACCACCAGTGGCAACAGAGAGCCTGGCTACCACTTGGACGGCAGGCCCAGCATCCAGTACCTCCATCATGGCTTCATCCAGCGCGTCTTTGGAAAGCGGGCAGACCTCTCCTAGCGCAGTACGGGACACCTCCGTGGAATCCAGCTCAGCCGCCACAGCTCACGTCACCTCTCCACTAGTACCAACAGGGACGCCTGCTGCATCGTTGAGGAGCACCACTCCAAATGCAGCCAGCCCGACTGAAGAGACAGCCTCCTCGGAAGCTGCAAGCACCCTGGGCGGCCAGAGCTCTGCAGCGCCAGCCACAAGCATGGCTGGGGCCACCGGTTCCCCTGCTGCGTCCTTCTCCAGAAGCCCAAGTTATCCACAGGTCTCCACCGCAACCTCTTCCCACATGACGGCTAGTTCTTCCGGGACAGAAAGCGTAGCGGGTCCCAGCACCTCCGTCGGCTTATCAAGTACGGGAACAGGCAAGCTGGAAGTCTCCTCTTCTTCCACGACAGAGTCTGTCATATCATCTGGACCCTCCGGGAGCATGGCATCCTCCAGCTCTGAAGCGCTACCTCAGGTGACCACCAGGGAGCACGTTTCTTCAGAAACATCTCCTGGGATCTCAGGGACAAGCGTGTTCTCGGCCACAACCCACACTGCTGACAACAGCTCCGCAGCACCAGTGGCAACAGAGAGCCTGGCTACCACTTGGACGGCAGGCCCAGCATCCAGTACCTCCATCATGGCTTCATCCAGCGCGTCTTCGGAAAGCGGGCAAACCTCTCCTAGCGCAGTACGGGACACCTCCGTGGAATCCAGCTCAGCCGCCACAGCTCACGTCACCTCTCCACTAGTACCAACAGGGACGCCTGCTGCATCGTTGAGGAGCACCACTCCAAATGCAGCCAACCCGACTGAAGAGACAGCCTCCTCGGAAGCTGCAAGCACCCTGGGCGGCCAGAGCTCTGCAGCGCCAGCCACAAGCATGGCTGGGGCCACCGATTCCCCTGCTGCGTCCTTCTCCAGAAGCCCAATTTCTCCACAGGTCTCCACCGCAACCTCTTCCCACATGACGGCTAGTTCTTCCGGGACAGAAAGCGCAGCGGGTCCCAGCACCTCCGTCGGCTTATCAAGTACGGGAACAGGCAAGCTGGAAGTCTCCTCTTCTTCCACGACAGAGCCTGTCATATCATCTGGACCCTCCGGGAGCACGGCATCCTCCAGCTCTGAAGCGCTACCTCAGGTGACCACCAGGGACCAAGTTTCTTCAGAAAAATCTCCCGGGATCTCAGGGACAAGCGTGTTCTCGGCCACTACCCACACTGCTGACAACAGCTCCGCAGCACCAGTGGCAACAGAGAGCCCGGCTACCACTTGGACGGCAGGCCCAGCATCCAGTGCCTCCATCATGGCTTCATCCAGCGCGTCTTCGGAAAGCGGGCAGACCTCTCCTAGCGGAGTGCGGGACACCTCCGTGGAATCCAGCTCAGCCACCACAGCTCACGTCACCTCTCCACTCGCACCAACAGGGACGCCTGCTGCATCGTTGAGGAGCACCACTCCGAATGCAGCCAGGCCGACTGAAGAGACAGCCTCCTTGGAAGCTGCAAGCACCCTGGGCGGCCAGAGCTCTGCAGCGCCAGCCACAAGCATGGCTGGGGCCACCGGTTCCCCTGCTGCGTCCTTCTCCAGAAGCCCAAGTTATCCACAGGTCTCCACCGCAACCTCTTCCCACATGACGGCTAGTTCTTCCGGGACAGAAAGCGCAGCGGGTCCCAGCACCTCCGTCGGCTTAACAAGTACGGGAACAGGCAAGCTGGAAGTCTCCTCTTCTTCCACGACAGAGTCTGTCATATCATCTGGACCCTCCGGGAGCACGGCATCCTCCAGCTCTGAAGCGCTACCTCAGGTGACCACCAGGGAGCACGTTTCTTCAGAAAAATCTCCCGGGATCTCAGGGACAAGCGTGTTCTCGGCCACTACCCACACTGCTGACAACAGCTCCGCAGCACCAGTGGCAACAGAGAGCCCGGCTACCACTTGGACGGCAGGCCCAGCATCCAGTGCCTCCATCATGGCTTCATCCAGCGCGTCTTCGGAAAGCGGGCAGACCTCTCCTAGCGGAGTGCGGGACACCTCCGTGGAATCCAGCTCAGCCACCACAGCTCACGTCACCTCTCCACTAGCACCAACAGGGACGCCTGCTGCATCGTTGAGGAGCACCACTCCGAATGCAGCCAGCCCGACTGAAGAGACAGCCTCCTTGGAAGCTGCAAGCACCCTGGGCGGCCAGAGCTCTGCAGCGCCAGCCACAAGCATGGCTGGGGCCACCGGTTCCCCTGCTGCGTCCTTCTCCAGAAGCCCAAGTTCTCCACAGGTCTCCACCGCAACCTCTTCCCACATGACGGCTAGTTCTTTGAGGACAGAAAGCACAGCGGGTCCCAGCACCTTCGTCGGCTTATCAAGTACGGGAACAGGCAAGCTGGAAGTCTCCTCTTCTTCCACGACAGAGTCTGTCATATCATCTGGACCCTCCGGGAGCACGGCATCCTCCAGCTCTGAAGCGCTACCTCAGGTGACCACCAGGGAGCACGTTTCTTCAGAAACATCTCCTGGGATCTCAGGGACAAGCTTGTTCTCGGCCACAAGCCACACTGCTGACAACAGCTCCGCACCACCAGTGGCAACAGAGAGCCTGGCTACCACTTGGACGGCAGGCCCAGCATCCAGTACCTCCATCATGGCTTCATCCAGCGTGTCTTCGGAAAGCGGGCAGACCTCTCCTAGCGCAGTACGGGACACCTCCGTGGAATCCAGCTCAGCCGCCACAGCTCACGTCACCTCTCCACTAGTACCAACAGGGACGCCTGCTGCATCGTTGAGGAGCACCACTCCAAATGCAGCCAACCCGACTGAAGAGACAGCCTCCTCGGAAGCTGCAAGCACCCTGGGCGGCCAGAGCTCTGCAGCGCCAGCCACAAGCATGGCTGGGGCCACCGGTTCCCCTGCTGCGTCCTTCTCCAGAATCCCAATTTCTCCACAGGTCTCCACCGCAACCTCTTCCCACATGACGGCTAGTTCTTCCGGGACAGAAAGCGCAGCGGGTCCCAGGACCTCCGTCGGCTTATCAAGTACGGGAACAGGCAAGCTGGAAGTCTCCTCTTCTTCCACGACAGAGTCTGTCATATCATCTGGACCCTCCGGGAGCACGGCATCCTCCAGCTCTGAAGCGCTACCTCAGGTGACCACCAGGGAGCACGTTTCTTCAGAAAAATCTCCCGGGATCTCAGGGACAAGCGTGTTCTCGGCCACTACCCACACTGCTGACAACAGCTCCGCAGCACCAGTGGCAACAGAGAGCCCGGCCAGCACTTGGACGGCAGGCCCAGCATCCAGTACCTCCATCATGGCTTCATCCAGCGCGTCTTTGGAAAGCGGGCAGACCTCTCCTAGCGCAGTACGGGACACCTCCGTGGAATCCAGCTCAGCCGCCACAGCTCACGTCACCTCTCCACTAGTACCAACAGGGACGCCTGCTGCATCCTTGAGGAGCACCACTCCAAATGCAGCCAGCCCGACTGAAGAGACAGCCTCCTCGGAAGCTGCAAGCACCCTGGGCGGCCAGAGCTCTGCAGCGCCAGCCACAAGCATGGCTGGGGCCACCGGTTCCCCTGCTGCGTCCTTCTCCAGAAGCCCAAGTTATCCACAGGTCTCCACCGCAACCTCTTCCCACATGACGGCTAGTTCTTCCGGGACAGAAAGCGTAGCGGGTCCCAGCACCTCCGTCGGCTTATCAAGTACGGGAACAGGCAAGCTGGAAGTCTCCTCTTCTTCCACGACAGAGTCTGTCATATCATCTGGACCCTCCGGGAGCATGGCATCCTCCAGCTCTGAAGCGCTACCTCAGGTGACCACCAGGGAGCACGTTTCTTCAGAAACATCTCCTGGGATCTCAGGGACAAGCGTGTTCTCGGCCACAACCCACACTGCTGACAACAGCTCCGCAGCACCAGTGGCAACAGAGAGCCTGGCTACCACTTGGACGGCAGGCCCAGCATCCAGTACCTCCATCATGGCTTCATCCAGCGCGTCTTCGGAAAGCGGGCAAACCTCTCCTAGCGCAGTACGGGACACCTCCGTGGAATCCAGCTCAGCCGCCACAGCTCACGTCACCTCTCCACTAGTACCAACAGGGACGCCTGCTGCATCGTTGAGGAGCACCACTCCAAATGCAGCCAACCCGACTGAAGAGACAGCCTCCTCGGAAGCTGCAAGCACCCTGGGCGGCCAGAGCTCTGCAGCGCCAGCCACAAGCATGGCTGGGGCCACCGATTCCCCTGCTGCGTCCTTCTCCAGAAGCCCAATTTCTCCACAGGTCTCCACCGCAACCTCTTCCCACATGACGGCTAGTTCTTCCGGGACAGAAAGCGCAGCGGGTCCCAGCACCTCCGTCGGCTTATCAAGTACGGGAACAGGCAAGCTGGAAGTCTCCTCTTCTTCCACGACAGAGCCTGTCATATCATCTGGACCCTCCGGGAGCACGGCATCCTCCAGCTCTGAAGCGCTACCTCAGGTGACCACCAGGGACCAAGTTTCTTCAGAAAAATCTCCCGGGATCTCAGGGACAAGCGTGTTCTCGGCCACTACCCACACTGCTGACAACAGCTCCGCAGCACCAGTGGCAACAGAGAGCCCGGCTACCACTTGGACGGCAGGCCCAGCATCCAGTGCCTCCATCATGGCTTCATCCAGCGCGTCTTCGGAAAGCGGGCAGACCTCTCCTAGCGGAGTGCGGGACACCTCCGTGGAATCCAGCTCAGCCACCACAGCTCACGTCACCTCTCCACTCGCACCAACAGGGACGCCTGCTGCATCGTTGAGGAGCACCACTCCGAATGCAGCCAGGCCGACTGAAGAGACAGCCTCCTTGGAAGCTGCAAGCACCCTGGGCGGCCAGAGCTCTGCAGCGCCAGCCACAAGCATGGCTGGGGCCACCGGTTCCCCTGCTGCGTCCTTCTCCAGAAGCCCAAGTTATCCACAGGTCTCCACCGCAACCTCTTCCCACATGACGGCTAGTTCTTCCGGGACAGAAAGCGCAGCGGGTCCCAGCACCTCCGTCGGCTTAACAAGTACGGGAACAGGCAAGCTGGAAGTCTCCTCTTCTTCCACGACAGAGTCTGTCATATCATCTGGACCCTCCGGGAGCACGGCATCCTCCAGCTCTGAAGCGCTACCTCAGGTGACCACCAGGGAGCACGTTTCTTCAGAAAAATCTCCCGGGATCTCAGGGACAAGCGTGTTCTCGGCCACTACCCACACTGCTGACAACAGCTCCGCAGCACCAGTGGCAACAGAGAGCCCGGCTACCACTTGGACGGCAGGCCCAGCATCCAGTGCCTCCATCATGGCTTCATCCAGCGCGTCTTCGGAAAGCGGGCAGACCTCTCCTAGCGGAGTGCGGGACACCTCCGTGGAATCCAGCTCAGCCACCACAGCTCACGTCACCTCTCCACTAGCACCAACAGGGACGCCTGCTGCATCGTTGAGGAGCACCACTCCGAATGCAGCCAGCCCGACTGAAGAGACAGCCTCCTTGGAAGCTGCAAGCACCCTGGGCGGCCAGAGCTCTGCAGCGCCAGCCACAAGCATGGCTGGGGCCACCGGTTCCCCTGCTGCGTCCTTCTCCAGAAGCCCAAGTTCTCCACAGGTCTCCACCGCAACCTCTTCCCACATGACGGCTAGTTCTTTGAGGACAGAAAGCACAGCGGGTCCCAGCACCTTCGTCGGCTTATCAAGTACGGGAACAGGCAAGCTGGAAGTCTCCTCTTCTTCCACGACAGAGTCTGTCATATCATCTGGACCCTCCGGGAGCACGGCATCCTCCAGCTCTGAAGCGCTACCTCAGGTGACCACCAGGGAGCACGTTTCTTCAGAAACATCTCCTGGGATCTCAGGGACAAGCTTGTTCTCGGCCACAAGCCACACTGCTGACAACAGCTCCGCACCACCAGTGGCAACAGAGAGCCTGGCTACCACTTGGACGGCAGGCCCAGCATCCAGTACCTCCATCATGGCTTCATCCAGCGTGTCTTCGGAAAGCGGGCAGACCTCTCCTAGCGCAGTACGGGACACCTCCGTGGAATCCAGCTCAGCCGCCACAGCTCACGTCAGCTCTCCACTAGTACCAACAGGGACGCCTGCTGCATCGTTGAGGAGCACCACTCCAAATGCAGCCAACCCGACTGAAGAGACAGCCTCCTCGGAAGCTGCAAGCACCCTGGGCGGCCAGAGCTCTGCAGCGCCAGCCACAAGCATGGCTGGGGCCACCGGTTCCCCTGCTGCGTCCTTCTCCAGAATCCCAATTTCTCCACAGGTCTCCACCGCAACCTCTTCCCACATGACGGCTAGTTCTTCCGGGACAGAAAGCGCAGCGGGTCCCAGGACCTCCGTCGGCTTAACAAGTACGGGAACAGGCAAGCTGGAAGTCTCCTCTTCTTCCACGACAGAGTCTGTCATATCATCTGGACCCTCCGGGAGCACGGCATCCTCCAGCTCTGAAGCGCTACCTCAGGTGACCACCAGGGAGCACGTTTCTTCAGAAAAATCTCCCGGGATCTCAGGGACAAGCGTGTTCTCGGCCACTACCCACACTGCTGACAACAGCTCCGCTGCACCAGTGGCAACAGAGAGCCCGGCTACCACTTGGACGGCAGGCCCAGCATCCAGTGCCTCCATCATGGCTTCATCCAGCGCGTCTTCGGAAAGCGGGCAGACCTCTCCTAGCGGAGTGCGGGACACCTCCCTGGAATCCAGCTCAGCCACCACAGCTCACGTCACCGCTCCACTAGCACCAACTGGGACGCCTGCTTCATCGTTGAGGAGCACCACTCCAAATGCAGCCAGCCCGACTGAAGAGACAGCCTCCTCGGAAGCTGCAAGCACCCTGGGCGGCCAGAGCTCTGCAGCGCCAGCCACAAGCATGGCTGGGGCCACCGGTTCCCCTGCTGCGTCCTTCTCCAGAAGCCCAAGTTCTCCACAGGTCTCCACCGCAACCTCTTCCCACATGACGGCTAGTTCTTCCGGGACAGAAAGCGCAGCGGGTCCCAGCACCTCCGTCGGCTTAACAAGTACGGGAACAGGCAAGCTGGAAGTCTCCTCTTCTTCCACGACAGAGTCTGTCATATCATCTGGACCCTCCGGGAGCACGGCATCCTCCAGCTCTGAAGCGCTACCTCAGGTGACCACCAGGGAGCACGTTTCTTCAGAAAAATCTCCCGGGATCTCAGGGACAAGCGTGTTCCCGGCCACAACCCACACTGCTGACAACAGCTCCGCACCACCAGTGGCAACAGAGAGCCTGGCTACCACTTGGACGGCAGGCCCAGCATCCAGTACCTCCATCATGGCTTCATCCAGCGCGTCTTCGGAAAGCGGGCAGACCTCTCCTAGCGCAGTACGGGACACCTCCGTGGAATCCAGCTCAGCTGCCACAGCTCACGTCACCTCTCCACTAGTACCAACAGGGAAACCTGCTGCATCGTTGAGGAGCACCACTCCAAATGCAGCCAGCCCGACTGAAGAGACAGCCTCCTCGGAAGCTGCAAGCACCCTGGGCGGCCAGAGCTCTGCAGCGCCAGCCACAAGCATGGCTGGGGCCACCGGTTCCCCTGCTGCGTCCTTCTCCAGAAGCCCAAGTTCTCCACAGGTCTCCACCGCAACCTCTTCCCACATGACGGCTAGTTCTTCCGGGACAGAAAGCGCAGCGGGTCCCAGCACCTCCGTCGGCTTAACAAGTACGGGAACAGGCAAGCTGGAAGTCTCCTCTTCTTCCACGACAGAGTCTGTCATATCATCTAGACCCTCCGGGAGCACGGCATCCTCCAGCTCTGAAGCGCTACCTCAGGTGACCACCAGGGAGCACGTTTCTTCAGAAAAATCTCCCGGGATCTCAGGGACAAGCGTGTTCTCGGCCACTACCCACACTGCTGACAACAGCTCCGCAGCACCAGTGGCAACAGAGAGCCCGGCCAGCACTTGGACGGCAGGCCCAGCATCCAGTGCCTCCATCATGGCTTCATCCAGCGCGTCTTCGGAAAGCGGGCAGACCTCTCCTAGCGGAGTGCGGGACACCTCCGTGGAATCCAGCTCAGCCACCACAGCTCACGTCACCTCTCCACTAGCACCAACAGGGACGCCTGCTGCATCGTTGAGGAGCACCACTCCGAATGCAGCCAGCCCGACTGAAGAGACAGCCTCCTTGGAAGCTGCAAGCACCCTGGGCGGCCAGAGCTCTGCAGCGCCAGCCACAAGCATGGCTGGGGCCACCGGTTCCCCTGCTGCGTCCTTCTCCAGAAGCCCAAGTTATCCACAGGTCTCCACCGCAACCTCTTCCCACATGACGGCTAGTTCTTCCGGGACAGAAAGCGTAGCGGGTCCCAGCACCTCCGTCGGCTTATCAAGTACGGGAACAGGCAAGCTGGAAGTCTCCTCTTCTTCCACGACAGAGTCTGTCATATCATCTGGACCGTCCGGGAGCACGGCATCCTCCAGCTCTGAAGCGCTACCTCAGGTGACCACCAGGGAGCACGTTTCTTCAGAAAAATCTCCCGGGATCTCAGGGACAAGCGTGTTCTCGGCCACTACCCACACTGCTGACAACAGCTCCGCAGCACCAGTGGCAACAGAGAGCCCGGCTACCACTTGGACGGCAGGCCCAGCATCCAGTGCCTCCATCATGGCTTCATCCAGCGCGTCTTCGGAAAGCGGGCAGACCTCTCCTAGCGGAGTGCGGGACACCTCCGTGGAATCCAGCTCAGCCGCCACAGCTCACGTCACCTCTCCACTAGCACCAACAGGGACGCCTGCTGCATCGTTGAGGAGCACCACTCCAAATGCAGCCAGCCCGACTGAAGAGACAGCCTCCTCGGAAGCTGCAAGCACCCTGGGCGGCCAGAGCTCTGCAGCGCCAGCCACAAGCATGGCTGGGGCCACCGGTTCCCCTGCTGCGTCCTTCTCCAGAAGCCCAAGTTCTCCACAGGTCTCCACCGCAACCTCTTCCCACATGACGGCTAGTTCTTCCGGGACAGAAAGCGCAGCGGGTCCCAGCACCTCCGTCGGCTTAACAAGTACGGGAACAGGCAAGCTGGAAGTCTCCTCTTCTTCCACGACAGAGTCTGTCATATCATCTGGACCCTCCGGGAGCACGGCATCCTCCAGCTCTGAAGCGCTACCTCAGGTGACCACCAGGGAGCACGTTTCTTCAGAAAAATCTCCCGGGATCTCAGGGACAAGCGTGTTCTCGGCCACTACCCACACTGCTGACAACAGCTCCGCAGCACCAGTGGCAACAGAGAGCCCGGCCAGCACTTGGACGGCAGGCCCAGCATCCAGTGCCTCCATCATGGCTTCATCCAGCGCGTCTTCGGAAAGCGGGCAGACCTCTCCTAGCGGAGTGCGGGACACCTCCGTGGAATCCAGCTCAGCTGCCACAGCTCACGTCACCTCTCCACTAGCACCAACAGGGACGCCTGCTTCATCGTTGAGGAGCACCACTCCAAATGCAGCCAGCCCGACTGAAGAGACAGCCTCCTCGGAAGCTGCAAGCACCCTGGGCGGCCAGAGCTCTGCAGCGCCAGCCACAAGCATGGCTGGGGCCACCGGTTCCCCTGCTGCGTCCTTCTCCAGAAGCCCAATTTCTCCACAGGTCTCCACCGCAACCTCTTCCCACATGACGGCTAGTTCTTCCGGGACAGAAAGCGCAGCGGGTCCCAGCACCTCCGTCGGCTTATCAAGTACGGGAACAGGCAAGCTGGAAGTCTCCTCTTCTTCCACGACAGAGTCTGTCATATCATCTGGACCCTCCGGGAGCACGGCATCCTCCAGCTCTGAAGCGCTACCTCAGGTGACCACCAGGGAGCACGTTTCTTCAGAAAAATCTCCCGGGATCTCAGGGACAAGCGTGTTCTCGGCCACTACCCACACTGCTGACAACAGCTCCGCAGCACCAGTGGCAACAGAGAGCCCGGCTACCACTTGGACGGCAGGCCCAGCATCCAGTGCCTCCATCATGGCTTCATCCAGCGCGTCTTCGGAAAGCGGGCAGACCTCTCCTAGCGGAGTGCGGGACACCTCCGTGGAATCCAGCTCAGCCACCACAGCTCACGTCACCTCTCCACTAGCACCAACAGGGACGCCTGCTGCATCGTTGAGGAGCACCACTCCGAATGCAGCCAGCCCGACTGAAGAGACAGCCTCCTTGGAAGCTGCAAGCACCCTGGGCGGCCAGAGCTCTGCAGCGCCAGCCACAAGCATGGCTGGGGCCACCGGTTCCCCTGCTGCGTCCTTCTCCAGAAGCCCAAGTTATCCACAGGTCTCCACCGCAACCTCTTCCCACATGACGGCTAGTTCTTCCGGGACAGAAAGCGTAGCGGGTCCCAGCACCTCCGTCGGCTTATCAAGTACGGGAACAGGCAAGCTGGAAGTCTCCTCTTCTTCCACGACAGAGTCTGTCATATCATCTGGACCGTCCGGGAGCACGGCATCCTCCAGCTCTGAAGCGCTACCTCAGGTGACCACCAGGGAGCACGTTTCTTCAGAAAAATCTCCCGGGATCTCAGGGACAAGCGTGTTCTCGGCCACTACCCACACTGCTGACAACAGCTCCGCAGCACCAGTGGCAACAGAGAGCCCGGCTACCACTTGGACGGCAGGCCCAGCATCCAGTGCCTCCATCATGGCTTCATCCAGCGCGTCTTCGGAAAGCGGGCAGACCTCTCCTAGCGGAGTGCAGGACACCTCCGTGGAATCCAGCTCAGCCGCCACAGCTCACGTCACCTCTCCACTAGCACCAACAGGGACGCCTGCTGCATCGTTGAGGAGCACCACTCCAAATGCAGCCAGCCCGACTGAAGAGACAGCCTCCTCGGAAGCTGCAAGCACCCTGGGCGGCCAGAGCTCTGCAGCGCCAGCCACAAGCATGGCTGGGGCCACCGGTTCCCCTGCTGCGTCCTTCTCCAGAAGCCCAAGTTCTCCACAGGTCTCCACCGCAACCTCTTCCCACATGACGGCTAGTTCTTCCGGGACAGAAAGCGCAGCGGGTCCCAGCACCTCCGTCGGCTTAACAAGTACGGGAACAGGCAAGCTGGAAGTCTCCTCTTCTTCCACGACAGAGTCTGTCATATCATCTGGACCCTCCGGGAGCACGGCATCCTCCAGCTCTGAAGCGCTACCTCAGGTGACCACCAGGGAGCACGTTTCTTCAGAAAAATCTCCCGGGATCTCAGGGACAAGCGTGTTCTCGGCCACTACCCACACTGCTGACAACAGCTCCGCAGCACCAGTGGCAACAGAGAGCCCGGCCAGCACTTGGACGGCAGGCCCAGCATCCAGTGCCTCCATCATGGCTTCATCCAGCGCGTCTTCGGAAAGCGGGCAGACCTCTCCTAGCGGAGTGCGGGACACCTCCGTGGAATCCAGCTCAGCTGCCACAGCTCACGTCACCTCTCCACTAGCACCAACAGGGACGCCTGCTTCATCGTTGAGGAGCACCACTCCAAATGCAGCCAGCCCGACTGAAGAGACAGCCTCCTCGGAAGCTGCAAGCACCCTGGGCGGCCAGAGCTCTGCAGCGCCAGCCACAAGCATGGCTGGGGCCACCGGTTCCCCTGCTGCGTCCTTCTCCAGAAGCCCAATTTCTCCACAGGTCTCCACCGCAACCTCTTCCCACATGACGGCTAGTTCTTCCGGGACAGAAAGCGCAGCGGGTCCCAGCACCTCCGTCGGCTTATCAAGTACGGGAACAGGCAAGCTGGAAGTCTCCTCTTCTTCCACGACAGAGTCTGTCATATCATCTGGACCCTCCGGGAGCACGGCATCCTCCAGCTCTGAAGCGCTACCTCAGGTGACCACCAGGGAGCACGTTTCTTCAGAAAAATCTCCCGGGATCTCAGGGACAAGCGTGTTCTCGGCCACTACCCACACTGCTGACAACAGCTCCGCAGCACCAGTGGCAACAGAGAGCCCGGCTACCACTTGGACGGCAGGCCCAGCATCCAGTGCCTCCATCATGGCTTCATCCAGCGCGTCTTCGGAAAGCGGGCAGACCTCTCCTAGCGGAGTGCGGGACACCTCCGTGGAATCCAGCTCAGCCACCACAGCTCACGTCACCTCTCCACTAGCACCAACAGGGACGCCTGCTGCATCGTTGAGGAGCACCACTCCGAATGCAGCCAGCCCGACTGAAGAGACAGCCTCCTTGGAAGCTGCAAGCACCCTGGGCGGCCAGAGCTCTGCAGCGCCAGCCACAAGCATGGCTGGGGCCACCGGTTCCCCTGCTGCGTCCTTCTCCAGAAGCCCAAGTTATCCACAGGTCTCCACCGCAACCTCTTCCCACATGACGGCTAGTTCTTCCGGGACAGAAAGTGCAGCGGGTCCCAGCACCTCCGTCGGCTTATCAAGTACGGGAACAGGCAAGCTGGAAGTCTCCTCTTCTTCCACGACAGAGTCTGTCATATCATCTGGACCCTACGGGAGCACGGCATCCTCCAGCTCTGAAGCGCTACCTCAGGTGACCACCAGGGAGCACGTTTCTTCAGAAAAATCTCCCGGGATCTCAGGGACAAGCGTGTTCTCGGCCACTACCCACACTGCTGACAACAGCTCCGCAGCACCAGTGGCAACAGAGAGCCCGGCTACCACTTGGACGGCAGGCCCAGCATCCAGTGCCTCCATCATGGCTTCATCCAGCGCGTCTTCGGAAAGCGGGCAGACCTCTCCTAGCGGAGTGTGGGACACCTCCGTGGAATCCAGCTCAGCCACCACAGCTCACGTCACCGCTCCACTAGCACCAACTGGGACGCCTGCTTCATCGTTGAGGAGCACCACTCCAAATGCAGCCAGCCTGACTGAAGAGACAGCCTCCTCGGAAGCTGCAAGCACCCTGGGCGGCCAGAGCTCTGCAGCGCCAGCCACAAGCATGGCTGGGGCCACCGGTTCCCCTGCTGCGTCCTTCTCCAGAAGCCCAATTTCTCCACAGGTCTCCACCGCAACCTCTTCCCACATGACGGCTAGTTCTTCCGGGACAGAAAGCGCAGCGGGTCCCAGCACCTCCGTCGGCTTATCAAGTACGGGAACAGGCAAGCTGGAAGTCTCCTCTTCTTCCACGACAGAGCCTGTCATATCATCTGGACCCTCCGGGAGCACGGCATCCTCCAGCTCTGAAGCGCTACCTCAGGTGACCACCAGGGAGCAAGTTTCTTCAGAAAAATCTCCCGGGATCTCAGGGACAAGCGTGTTCTCGGCCACTACCCACACTGCTGACAACAGCTCCGCAGCACCAGTGGCAACAGAGAGCCCGGCTACCACTTGGACGGCAGGCCCAGCATCCAGTGCTTCCATCATGGCTTCATCCAGCGCGTCTTCGGAAAGCGGGCAGACCTCTCCTAGCGGAGTGCGGGACACCTCCGTGGAATCCAGCTCAGCCACCACAGCTCACGTCACCTCTCCACTAGCACCAACAGGGACGCCTGCTGCATCGTTGAGGAGCACCACTCCGAATGCAGCCAGCCCGACTGAAGAGACAGCCTCCTTGGAAGCTGCAAGCACCCTGGGCGGCCAGAGCTCTGCAGCGCCAGCCACAAGCATGGCTGGGGCCACCGGTTCCCCTGCTGCGTCCTTCTCCAGAAGCCCAATTTCTCCACAGGTCTCCACCGCAACCTCTTCCCACATGACGGCTAGTTCTTCCGGGACAGAAAGCGCAGCGGGTCCCAGCACCTCCGTCGGCTTATCAAGTACGGGAACAGGCAAGCTGGAAGTCTCCTCTTCTTCCACGACAGAGCCTGTCATATCATCTGGACCCTCCGGGAGCACGGCATCCTCCAGCTCTGAAGCGCTACCTCAGGTGACCACCAGGGAGCAAGTTTCTTCAGAAAAATCTCCCGGGATCTCAGGGACAAGCGTGTTCTCGGCCACTACCCACACTGCTGACAACAGCTCCGCAGCACCAGTGGCAACAGAGAGCCCGGCTACCACTTGGACGGCAGGCCCAGCATCCAGTGCCTCCATCATGGCTTCATCCAGCGCGTCTTCGGAAAGCGGGCAGACCTCTCCTAGCGGAGTGCGGGACACCTCCGTGGAATCCAGCTCAGCCACCACAGCTCACGTCACCTCTCCACTAGCACCAACAGGGACGCCTGCTGCATCGTTGAGGAGCACCACTCCGAATGCAGCCAGCCCGACTGAAGAGACAGCCTCCTTGGAAGCTGCAAGCACCCTGGGCGGCCAGAGCTCTGCAGCGCCAGCCACAAGCATGGCTGGGGCCACCGGTTCCCCTGCTGCGTCCTTCTCCAGAAGCCCAAGTTATCCACAGGTCTCCACCGCAACCTCTTCCCACATGACGGCTAGTTCTTCCGGGACAGAAAGCGTAGCGGGTCCCAGCACCTCCGTCGGCTTATCAAGTACGGGAACAGGCAAGCTGGAAGTCTCCTCTTCTTCCACGACAGAGTCTGTCATATCATCTGGACCGTCCGGGAGCACGGCATCCTCCAGCTCTGAAGCGCTACCTCAGGTGACCACCAGGGAGCACGTTTCTTCAGAAAAATCTCCCGGGATCTCAGGGACAAGCGTGTTCTCGGCCACTACCCACACTGCTGACAACAGCTCCGCAGCACCAGTGGCAACAGAGAGCCCGGCTACCACTTGGACGGCAGGCCCAGCATCCAGTGCCTCCATCATGGCTTCATCCAGCGCGTCTTCGGAAAGCGGGCAGACCTCTCCTAGCGGAGTGCGGGACACCTCCGTGGAATCCAGCTCAGCCGCCACAGCTCACGTCACCTCTCCACTAGCACCAACAGGGACGCCTGCTGCATCGTTGAGGAGCACCACTCCAAATGCAGCCAGCCCGACTGAAGAGACAGCCTCCTCGGAAGCTGCAAGCACCCTGGGCGGCCAGAGCTCTGCAGCGCCAGCCACAAGCATGGCTGGGGCCACCGGTTCCCCTGCTGCGTCCTTCTCCAGAAGCCCAAGTTCTCCACAGGTCTCCACCGCAACCTCTTCCCACATGACGGCTAGTTCTTCCGGGACAGAAAGCGCAGCGGGTCCCAGCACCTCCGTCGGCTTAACAAGTACGGGAACAGGCAAGCTGGAAGTCTCCTCTTCTTCCACGACAGAGTCTGTCATATCATCTGGACCCTCCGGGAGCACGGCATCCTCCAGCTCTGAAGCGCTACCTCAGGTGACCACCAGGGAGCACGTTTCTTCAGAAAAATCTCCCGGGATCTCAGGGACAAGCGTGTTCTCGGCCACTACCCACACTGCTGACAACAGCTCCGCAGCACCAGTGGCAACAGAGAGCCCGGCCAGCACTTGGACGGCAGGCCCAGCATCCAGTGCCTCCATCATGGCTTCATCCAGCGCGTCTTCGGAAAGCGGGCAGACCTCTCCTAGCGGAGTGCGGGACACCTCCGTGGAATCCAGCTCAGCTGCCACAGCTCACGTCACCTCTCCACTAGCACCAACAGGGACGCCTGCTTCATCGTTGAGGAGCACCACTCCAAATGCAGCCAGCCCGACTGAAGAGACAGCCTCCTCGGAAGCTGCAAGCACCCTGGGCGGCCAGAGCTCTGCAGCGCCAGCCACAAGCATGGCTGGGGCCACCGGTTCCCCTGCTGCGTCCTTCTCCAGAAGCCCAATTTCTCCACAGGTCTCCACCGCAACCTCTTCCCACATGACGGCTAGTTCTTCCGGGACAGAAAGCGCAGCGGGTCCCAGCACCTCCGTCGGCTTATCAAGTACGGGAACAGGCAAGCTGGAAGTCTCCTCTTCTTCCACGACAGAGTCTGTCATATCATCTGGACCCTCCGGGAGCACGGCATCCTCCAGCTCTGAAGCGCTACCTCAGGTGACCACCAGGGAGCACGTTTCTTCAGAAAAATCTCCCGGGATCTCAGGGACAAGCGTGTTCTCGGCCACTACCCACACTGCTGACAACAGCTCCGCAGCACCAGTGGCAACAGAGAGCCCGGCTACCACTTGGACGGCAGGCCCAGCATCCAGTGCCTCCATCATGGCTTCATCCAGCGCGTCTTCGGAAAGCGGGCAGACCTCTCCTAGCGGAGTGCGGGACACCTCCGTGGAATCCAGCTCAGCCACCACAGCTCACGTCACCTCTCCACTAGCACCAACAGGGACGCCTGCTGCATCGTTGAGGAGCACCACTCCGAATGCAGCCAGCCCGACTGAAGAGACAGCCTCCTTGGAAGCTGCAAGCACCCTGGGCGGCCAGAGCTCTGCAGCGCCAGCCACAAGCATGGCTGGGGCCACCGGTTCCCCTGCTGCGTCCTTCTCCAGAAGCCCAAGTTATCCACAGGTCTCCACCGCAACCTCTTCCCACATGACGGCTAGTTCTTCCGGGACAGAAAGTGCAGCGGGTCCCAGCACCTCCGTCGGCTTATCAAGTACGGGAACAGGCAAGCTGGAAGTCTCCTCTTCTTCCACGACAGAGTCTGTCATATCATCTGGACCCTACGGGAGCACGGCATCCTCCAGCTCTGAAGCGCTACCTCAGGTGACCACCAGGGAGCACGTTTCTTCAGAAAAATCTCCCGGGATCTCAGGGACAAGCGTGTTCTCGGCCACTACCCACACTGCTGACAACAGCTCCGCAGCACCAGTGGCAACAGAGAGCCCGGCTACCACTTGGACGGCAGGCCCAGCATCCAGTGCCTCCATCATGGCTTCATCCAGCGCGTCTTCGGAAAGCGGGCAGACCTCTCCTAGCGGAGTGTGGGACACCTCCGTGGAATCCAGCTCAGCCACCACAGCTCACGTCACCGCTCCACTAGCACCAACTGGGACGCCTGCTTCATCGTTGAGGAGCACCACTCCAAATGCAGCCAGCCTGACTGAAGAGACAGCCTCCTCGGAAGCTGCAAGCACCCTGGGCGGCCAGAGCTCTGCAGCGCCAGCCACAAGCATGGCTGGGGCCACCGGTTCCCCTGCTGCGTCCTTCTCCAGAAGCCCAATTTCTCCACAGGTCTCCACCGCAACCTCTTCCCACATGACGGCTAGTTCTTCCGGGACAGAAAGCGCAGCGGGTCCCAGCACCTCCGTCGGCTTATCAAGTACGGGAACAGGCAAGCTGGAAGTCTCCTCTTCTTCCACGACAGAGCCTGTCATATCATCTGGACCCTCCGGGAGCACGGCATCCTCCAGCTCTGAAGCGCTACCTCAGGTGACCACCAGGGAGCAAGTTTCTTCAGAAAAATCTCCCGGGATCTCAGGGACAAGCGTGTTCTCGGCCACTACCCACACTGCTGACAACAGCTCCGCAGCACCAGTGGCAACAGAGAGCCCGGCTACCACTTGGACGGCAGGCCCAGCATCCAGTGCTTCCATCATGGCTTCATCCAGCGCGTCTTCGGAAAGCGGGCAGACCTCTCCTAGCGGAGTGCGGGACACCTCCGTGGAATCCAGCTCAGCCACCACAGCTCACGTCACCTCTCCACTAGCACCAACAGGGACGCCTGCTTCATCGTTGAGGAGCACCACTCCGAATGCAGCCAGCCCGACTGAAGAGACAGCCTCCTTGGAAGCTGCAAGCACCCTGGGCGGCCAGAGCTCTGCAGCGCCAGCCACAAGCATGGCTGGGGCCACCGGTTCCCCTGCTGCGTCCTTCTCCAGAAGCCCAAGTTCTCCACAGGTCTCCACCGCAACCTCTTCCCACATGACGGCTAGTTCTTCGAGGACAGAAAGCGCAGCGGGTCCCAGCACCTTCGTCGGCTTATCAAGTACGGGAACAGGCAAGCTGGAAGTCTCCTCTTCTTCCACAACAGAGTCTGTCATATCATCTGGACCCTCCGGGAGCATGGCATCCTCCAGCTCTGAAGCGCTACCTCAGGTGACCACCAGGGAGCACGTTTCTTCAGAAACATCTCCTGGGATCTCAGGGACAAGCGTGTTCTCGGCCACAACCCACACTGCTGACAACAGCTCCGCACCACCAGTGGCAACAGAGAGCCTGGCTACCACTTGGACGGCAGGCCCAGCATCCAGTGCCTCCATCATGGCTTCATCCAGCGCGTCTTCGGAAAGCGGGCAGACCTCTCCTAGCGGAGTGCGGGACACCTCCGTGGAATCCAGCTCAGCCGCCACAGCTCACGTCACCTCTCCACGAGCACCAACAGGGACGCCTGCTGCATCGTTGAGGAGCACCACTCCGAATGCAGCCAGCCCGACTAAAGAGACAGCCTCCTCGGAAGCTGCAAGCACCCTGGGCGGCCAGAGCTCTGCAGCGCCAGCCACAAGCATGGCTGGGGCCACCGGTTCCCCTGCTGCGTCCTTCTCCAGAAGCCCAAGTTCTCCACAGGTCTCCACCGCAACCTCTTCCCACATGACGGCTAGTTCTTCCGGGACAGAAAGTGCAGCGGGTCCCAGCACCTCCGTCGGCTTATCAAGTACGGGAACAGGCAAGCTGGAAGTCTCCTCTTCTTCCACGACAGAGTCTGTCATATCATCTGGACCCTCCGGGAGCACGGCATCCTCCAGCTCTGAAGCGCTACCTCAGGTGACCACCAGGGAGCACGTTTCTTCAGAAAAATCTCCCGGGATCTCAGGGACAAGCGTGTTCTCGGCCACTACCCACACTGCTGACAACAGCTCCGCAGCACCAGTGGCAACAGAGAGCCCGGCTACCACTTGGACGGCAGGCCCAGCATCCAGTGCCTCCATCATGGCTTCATCCAGCGCGTCTTCGGAAAGCGGGCAGACCTCTCCTAGCGGAGTGCGGGACACCTCCGTGGAATCCAGCTCAGCCACCACAGCTCACGTCACCTCTCCACTAGCACCAACAGGGACGCCTGCTGCATCGTTGAGGAGCACCACTCCGAATGCAGCCAGCCCGACTGAAGAGACAGCCTCCTTGGAAGCTGCAAGCACCCTGGGCGGCCAGAGCTCTGCAGCGCCAGCCACAAGCATGGCTGGGGCCACCGGTTCCCCTGCTGCGTCCTTCTCCAGAAGCCCAAGTTCTCCACAGGTCTCCACCGCAACCTCTTCCCACATGACGGCTAGTTCTTCCGGGACAGAAAGTGCAGCGGGTCCCAGCACCTCCGTCGGCTTATCAAGTACGGGAACAGGCAAGCTGGAAGTCTCCTCTTCTTCCACGACAGAGTCTGTCATATCATCTGGACCCTACGGGAGCACGGCATCCTCCAGCTCTGAAGCGCTACCTCAGGTGACCACCAGGGAGCACGTTTCTTCAGAAAAATCTCCCGGGATCTCAGGGACAAGCGTGTTCTCGGCCACTACCCACACTGCTGACAACAGCTCCGCAGCACCAGTGGCAACAGAGAGCCCGGCTACCACTTGGACGGCAGGCCCAGCATCCAGTGCCTCCATCATGGCTTCATCCAGCGCGTCTTCGGAAAGCGGGCAGACCTCTCCTAGCAGAGTGTGGGACACCTCCGTGGAATCCAGCTCAGCCACCACAGCTCACGTCACCGCTCCACTAGCACCAACTGGGACGCCTGCTTCATCGTTGAGGAGCACCACTCCAAATGCAGCCAGCCCGACTGAAGAGACAGCCTCCTCGGAAGCTGCAAGCACCCTGGGCGGCCAGAGCTCTGCAGCGCCAGCCACAAGCATGGCTGGGGCCACCGGTTCCCCTGCTGCGTCCTTCTCCAGAAGCCCAATTTCTCCACAGGTCTCCACCGCAACCTCTTCCCACATGACGGCTAGTTCTTCCGGGACAGAAAGCGCAGCGGGTCCCAGCACCTCCGTCGGCTTATCAAGTACGGGAACAGGCAAGCTGGAAGTCTCCTCTTCTTCCACGACAGAGCCTGTCATATCATCTGGACCCTCCGGGAGCACGGCATCCTCCAGCTCTGAAGCGCTACCTCAGGTGACCACCAGGGAGCAAGTTTCTTCAGAAAAATCTCCCGGGATCTCAGGGACAAGCGTGTTCTCGGCCACTACCCACACTGCTGACAACAGCTCCGCAGCACCAGTGGCAACAGAGAGCCCGGCTACCACTTGGACGGCAGGCCCAGCATCCAGTGCTTCCATCATGGCTTCATCCAGCGCGTCTTCGGAAAGCGGGCAGACCTCTCCTAGCGGAGTGCGGGACACCTCCGTGGAATCCAGCTCAGCCACCACAGCTCACGTCACCTCTCCACTAGCACCAACAGGGACGCCTGCTGCATCGTTGAGGAGCACCACTCCAAATGCAGCCAGCCCGACTGAAGAGACAGCCTCCTTGGAAGCTGCAAGCACCCTGGGCGGCCAGAGCTCTGCAGCGCCAGCCACAAGCATGGCTGGGGCCACCGGTTCCCCTGCTGCGTCCTTCTCCAGAAGCCCAAGTTCTCCACAGGTCTCCACCGCAACCTCTTCCCACATGACGGCTAGTTCTTCGAGGACAGAAAGCGCAGCGGGTCCCAGCACCTTCGTCGGCTTATCAAGTACGGGAACAGGCAAGCTGGAAGTCTCCTCTTCTTCCACCACAGAGTCTGTCATATCATCTGGACCCTCCGGGAGCATGGCATCCTCCAGCTCTGAAGCGCTACCTCAGGTGACCACCAGGGAGCACGTTTCTTCAGAAACATCTCCTGGGATCTCAGGGACAAGCGTGTTCTCGGCCACAACCCACACTGCTGACAACAGCTCCGCACCACCAGTGGCAACAGAGAGCCTGGCTACCACTTGGACGGCAGGCCCAGCATCCAGTGCCTCCATCATGGCTTCATCCAGCGCGTCTTCGGAAAGCGGGCAGACCTCTCCTAGCGGAGTGCGGGACACCTCCGTGGAATCCAGCTCAGCCGCCACAGCTCACGTCACCTCTACACGAGCACCAACAGGGACGCCTGCTGCATCGTTGAGGAGCACCACTCCGAATGCAGCCAGCCCGACTAAAGAGACAGCCTCCTCGGAAGCTGCAAGCACCCTGGGCGGCCAGAGCTCTGCAGCGCCAGCCACAAGCATGGCTGGGGCCACCGGTTCCCCTGCTGCGTCCTTCTCCAGAAGCCCAAGTTCTCCACAGGTCTCCACCGCAACCTCTTCCCACATGACGGCTAGTTCTTCCGGGACAGAAAGTGCAGCGGGTCCCAGCACCTCCGTCGGCTTATCAAGTACGGGAACAGGCAAGCTGGAAGTCTCCTCTTCTTCCACGACAGAGTTTGTCATATCATCTGGACCCTCCGGGAGCACGGCATCCTCCAGCTCTGAAGCGATACCTCAGGTGACCACCAGGGAGCACGTTTCTTCAGAAAAATCTCCCGGGATCTCAGGGACAAGCGTGTTCCCGGCCACAACCCACACTGCTGACAACAGCTCCGCAGCACCAGTGGCAACAGAGAGCCTGGCTACCACTTGGACGGCAGGCCCAGCATCCAGTACCTCCATCATGGCTTCATCCAGCGCGTCTTCGGAAAGCGGGCAGACCTCTCCTAGCGGAGTGCGGGACACCTCCGTGGAATCCAGCTCAGCCGCCACAGCTCACGTCACCTCTCCACGAGCACCAACAGGGACGCCTGCTGCATCATTGAGGAGCACCACTCCGAATGCAGCCAGCCCGACTAAAGAGACAGCCTCCTCGGAAGCTGCAAGCAGCCTGGGCGGCCAGAGCTCTGCAGCGCCAGCCACAAGCATGGCTGGGGCCACCGGTTCCCCTGCTGCGTCCTTCTCCAGAAGCCCAAGTTATCCACAGGTCTCCACCGCAACCTCTTCCCACATGACGGCTAGTTCTTCCGGGACAGAAAGCGTAGCGGGTCCCAGCACCTCCGTCGGCTTATCAAGTACGGGAACAGGCAAGCTGGAAGTCTCCTCTTCTTCCACGACAGAGTCTGTCATATCATCTGGACCCTCCGGGAGCACGGCATCCTCCAGCTCTGAAGCGCTACCTCAGGTGACCACCAGGGAGCACGTTTCTTCAGAAAAATCTCCCGGGATCTCAGGGACAAGCGTGTTCTCGGCCACTACCCACACTGCGGACAACAGCTCCGCAGCACCAGTGGCAACAGAGAGCCCGGCTACCACTTGGACGGCAGGCCCAGCATCCAGTGCCTCCATCATGGCTTCATCCAGCGCGTCTTCGGAAAGCGGGCAGACCTCTCCTAGCGGAGTGCGGGACACCTCCGTGGAATCCAGCTCAGCTGCCACAGCTCACGTCACCTCTCCACTAGCACCAACAGGGACGCCTGCTGCATCGTTGAGGAGCACCACTCCGAATGCAGCCAGCCCGACTGAAGAGACAGCCTCCTCGGAAGCTGCAAGCATCCTGGGCGGCCAGAGCTCTGCAGCGCCAGCCACAAGCATGGCTGGGGCCACCGGTTCCCCTGCTGCGTCCTTCTCCAGAAGCCCAAGTTCTCCACAGGTCTCCACCGCAACCTCTTCCCACATGACGGCTAGTTCTTCCGGGACAGAAAGTGCAGCGGGTCCCA